>NW_028327336.1:140419-143426 GCF_031878675.1 Megascapheus bottae
GGGTTAGGGTTAGGGTTAGGATTAGGGTTTAGGGTTAGGGTTAGGGTTAGGGTTAGGGTTACAGTAAGGGTAAGGTTTAGGGTTAGGGTTAGTGTTAGGCTTAGGGTTACGATAAGGGTTAGGGTTAGGTTTAGGATTAGGGTAAGGGTAAGGGTTAGGGTTAGGGTTAGGTTTAGGGTTAGGTTTGGGGTTAAGTTTAGGGTTAGTTTTAGGATTAGGGTAAGGGATAGGGTTAGGCTTAGGGTTACGGTAAGGGTAAGTGTTAGGGTTAGGGTAAGGGTTAGGGTTAGGGTTAGGGTTTGCATTAAGGTTAGGGTTAGGGTTAGGGTAAGGGTAAGGGTTAGGGTTAGGGTTAGGGGTTTGGGTTAGGGTTAGGGTAAGGGTTAGGGCTAGGGTAAGTGTTAAGTTTAGGGTTAGGGTTAGGGTAAGGGTAAGGGTTAGGGTTAGGGTTAGGGTTAGGGTAAGGGAAAGAGTAAGGGTTAGGGTTAGGGTTAGGATTAGGGTTTAGGGTTAGGGTTAGGGTTAGGTTAGGATTAGGGTTACAGTAAGGGTAAGGTTTAGGGTTAGGGTTAGTGTTAGGCTTAGGGTTACGATAAGGGTTAGGGTTAGGTTTAGGATTAGGGTAAGGGTAAGGTTTAGGGTTAGGGTTAGGTTTAGGGTTAGGTTTGGGGTTAAGTTTAGGTTAGTTTTAGGAGTAGGGTAAGGGTTAGGGTTAGGCTTAGGGTTACGGTAAGGGTAAGTGTTAGGGTTAGGGTAAGGGTTAGGGTTAGGGTTAGGGTTTGCATTAAGGTTAGGGTTAGGGTTAGGGTTAGGGTAAGGGTAAGGGTTAGGGTTAGGGTTAGGGGTTAGGGTTAGGATTAGGATTAGAGTTAGGTTTAGGGTAAGGTTAAGGTTAGGGTTAGGATTAGGGTTAGGGTTAGGGTTAGGGTTAGGGTTAGGGTAAGTGTTAGGGCTAGGGTTGGGGTTAGGGTTAGGGTTAGGAGAAGTGGAAGGGATAGGGTTAGGTTTGGAGTATGGGTAAGGTTTAGAGTTGGGGTTAGCGTTAGGGTTTGGATTAGGGTAAGGGTAAGGGTTAGGGTTAAAGTTAGGGTTAGGGTAAGGGTAAGGGTTAGGGTTAGGGTAAGGTTTAGGGTTAGGGTTAGGGTTAGGGTAAGGGTAAGTGTTAGGGTTAGGGTTAGTGTTAGGGTAAGGGTAAGGGAGAGGTTTAGGGTTAGGGTGAAAGTTAGGTTTAGTGTTAGGGTTAGGGTTAGGTTAGGGAAAGTGTTAGGTTTAGGGTTAGGGTTAGGGTTAAGATAAGGGTAAGGGTTAGGGTTAGGGTTAGGATTAGGGATTAGCGTTAGGGTTAGGTTTAGTTTTAGGGTTAGGGTAAGGGTAAGGGTTAGGATAAGTGTAACGGTTAGGGTTAGTGTTAGGGTTAGGGTTAGGGGTTAGGGTTAGGGTTAGGGTAAGGGTTAGGTTTAGGGTTAGGGTTAGAGTAAGGGTAAGGGTGAGGGTTAAGGTTAGGGTTAGTGTTAGGGTCAGGGAAGGGTAAGTGTTAGGGTTAGGGTTAGGGTTAGGGTTAGGGGTTAGGGTTAGGGTTAGGGTTAGGATTAGTGTTAGGGTAAGGGTAAGGGTTAGGGTTAGGGTTGGTGTTAGGGTTAGGGTTAGGTTTAGGATAAGGGTTAGGGTTATTGTTAGGGTTAAGGGTTAGGATTAGGGTTAGGTTTAGGGTTAGGGTAAGGGTAAGTGTTAGGGTTAGGGTTAGGGTTAGTGTAAAGGTAAGTGTTAGGATTAGGGTTAGAATTAGGGTTAGGGTAAGGGTTCAGGTTAGGGTAAGGGTAAGTGTTAGGGTTAGGGTTATGGTTAGTGTATGGGTAAGTGTTAGGATTAGGGTTAGGATTAGGGTTAGGGTTAGGGTTAGGGTTAGGGTTAGGGTTAGGTTTAGGATAAGGTTAAGGGTTAGGGTTAGGGTTAGGGTTAGGGTTAGGGGTTAGGGTTAGGGTTAAGTTTAGGTTTTACGTTAGGGTTAGGGTAAGGATAAGGGTTAGGGTTAGGGTTAGGGTTATGGTTAGGGTTAGGGTAAGGGTTAAGTTTAGGGTTAATCTTAGGGTTAGGGTTAGGGTTAGGGTTAAGGTTATTGTTAGGGTTAGGGTAAGGGTTAGGGTTAGGGTAAGGTTTAGGGTAAGGGTAAGGGTAAGTGTTATGGTTAGGGTTAGGGTTTCGGTTAGGATAAGGTTAAGGTTTAGGGTTAGGGTTAGGGTTAGGTTTAGGGTTAGGTGTTAAGGTTAGGGTTAGCGTTAGGGTTAGGTTTAGGATTAGGTTTAGGGTAAGGGGAATTATTAGGTTTAGGGTTAGGGCTAGGATCCGGTTTAGGGTTAGGGTTAGGTTTAGTGTTAGGTTTAGGTTTAGGGAAAGGGTTAGGGTTACGCTAAGGGTAAGATTTAGTCTTAGGGTTAGCGTTAGGGTTAGGTTTAGTGTTAGGGTTAGCATTAGGGTTAGGGTAAGGGTTAGGGTTAGGGTAAGGGTTAGAGTTAGGGTTAGGGTAAGGGAAAGAGTAAGGGTTAGGGTTAGGGTTAGGATTAGGGTTTAGGGTTAGGGTTAGGGTTAGGGTTAGGGTTACAGTAAGGGTAAGGTTTAGGGTTAGGGTTAGTGTTAGGCTTAGGGTTACGATAAGGGTTAGGGTTAGGTTTAGGATTAGGGTAAGGGTAAGGGTTAGGGTTAGGGTTAGGTTTAGGGTTAGGTTTGGGGTTAAGTTTAGGGTTAGTTTTAGGATTAGGGTAAGGGTTAGGGTTAGGCTTAGGGTTACGGTAAGGGTAAGTGTTAGGGTTAGGGTAAGGGTTAGGGTTAGGGTTAGGGTTTGCATTAAGGTTAGGGTTAGGGTTAGGGTAAGGGTAAGGGTTAGGGTTAGGGTTAGGGGTTAGGGTTAGGGTTAGGGTAAGGGTTAGGGCTAGGGTAAGTGTTAAGTTTAGGGTTAGGGTTAAGGTAAGGGTAAGGGTTAGGGTTAGGGTTAGGGTTAGGGTTAGGGTAA
>NW_028327337.1:0-148001 GCF_031878675.1 Megascapheus bottae
CCTCTGCTTGCATCCAAATGTTGTTTGCTTGATATTTTTTTCAACCTTGAAATAACTTGGATTTCTCTCTTGTAATTTTTGGAGTTACTTTTCATTCTGTACTCTTGGCTTTTAAACTATAATATGACATGCAGAGATGCTTTTCAGACTAGCTTATTTGGGATTCCAAATGTCTCACATACTTGGATGTCCACTTTGTTCCTTAGACTTGGGAAATTTTCTGCTATACTTTGATTTAACAAATAACTTTATTGAAGAAGTTTTATGCATATTGTTTGTATCTTGGTCTCTGAGTCTATATAACAGATTCATACAATTGCTCTAGTAATTGTGTCACAGAAGTCTTGAGTGTTGTGTTATTTATCTGAATATATTGATTTCTTTGCTTTCATTCCAGACCTGAATATTAATTTTTTTCTATATGGTCTATACAAGTGGTTATGCATTTTACTAGGTTTTAAATTTCTGATCTATTAGCTGTGCGCTGGTGGTTCATGTGTGTAATCCAAGCTACTCAGGGATCTGAGGCTTTAAGTTTGCATTTAACCCTGGAAAGAATATTTGTGAGACTCTAATTAAACACCAAAGGACAGAAATGGAGCTGTAGTTCAAGTGGTAGAATTAGCCTTGAGCGTAAAAGCTCAGAGACAGCACTCAGGTCCTGAGTTCAAGCACCAGGACTGGCATATACAAATTGTTTTACTAATTTTTTTATTTCCAAGATTTCTGGGATGCTTTTGTTTTAGTTTTGCTTTTGTTTCTGTGGTTTATTGTCAGAATTTTCATTCATGCTGTTGATTTTCTTTTTTATTATTTTTTATTGTAATTAATAAAAGGGTTACATGATACTTGCCATATAGAAGGTGCATTAATTCACATACATTGATACCCTTTCACATGTCTTGGTACCCTTTATCCGCGCTGTTGATTTTCTTGTCCACTTCTTTACTTCATTCGTCTATTTGAGTACATGTTCTAAACTAGATTTTTGAATTTTTTGTCTGTCTTTTTGAGTAGTTTTGGATTTTGTTATTAAAGAGGAACTTTTTTATGGTACTAAAGTTTTAGATCAATTATGATAGTTTCTACATATGAAAGTCAGCTTTCCATTGCCACGACAAAGTACCTGAGAGAAACCAGCTTCAAAAGGAAAAATTTATTTTGGCACATGAATTTATAGTTTTCAGGTTATGGTTGATGGGCTCCGTTATTTCTGGGCCTGTATTGAGACCAAATATCGTGGTAGGGAGTGCAGGATGGGGCAAAACTGCTCATTTCTTGGCTTCCAAGAAACACACAGACAAGGAGAAGGGGTAAATCAAGGGAGACGGAGAAATAAGAGAAGGGAGAGAAAGACCACAGGGTTGAGCAAAATAGACCTTTCAAAGACATCCTAGGTGATCTAATTCTTCCAACAGACTTTATCCCCCAGTTTCCAGCACCTCCCAGTAGCTCTATCCGCTGGGGCTCAAGTTCCAACACAATAGGATGAATGAATACTGGATCATGAATGAGTATTGCCATGAACCACATCATAGGGTATTTGTCCTTTTGTGTCTCAAATATTTCACCCAACAAAATGTCTTCTAGTATAATCCATGTTGCTACAAATGACGGGATTTCATTATTTCCTTTTTCACTGCTGCATAGCATTCTATTGTATGTGGATATCCCATCCTCTTTCTTTATTCGTCCTCTTGGTGGATTCTTTGTCAACTCACTTTATTACACACTACAATAAACATGGGAGTACAGTTGTCTCATCAACCTACTAGCTTCATTTTCTTCCGATAAGTAACCAGTAGTGAAATGTTTAGGTTATATGGTAGGTTCATTTATTTTGTGACCACGGCAGCCTCTCACAGTCATTTCCAGCTAAACACATATATCACTGTACTCAGCAATAGCCATGGATGGGAAACCAACCAGCTATTTGTTTCCCTTGACTCCCTCAGGATCCTAGATGGACTCAGAAATTACATAGCATGACTTGTGTCAGGGAGTCAGGCACAAGAAAGACATTTTTGAAATTCATGTTATGTATTGAGAGGGTTAAAATAATGTGCAAAGCAAAGGAACCTATAGCATCATCTCTCTTACTATTGTTAAACAAAGCCAAAGTTGTTCTATAGTCACATTGGCAGTACAGGAGAGGCACAAGGCTCCAAGACAATGCATTTCTGCTATGCAACCCTTGGAAATCTTTAAGTGAAACTTTTTAGAGTACAGACCCTTTTCATAATGTCTTACACCTGTAATAGCAAGTTTGTGATTTATAACTTGGCTTCCAGACATTTCTTGGCCAGCGTCTCTTCATCCAGAATAGTTATTATTAAGTGTCTCCTGGAATGTTTGTGTTTCTCAAGCTATGCCACTTGGTAAATTCCATGATGATTTGGCAAAACCTATTCCCTCTCCTCCTCCCTCCACTGTCCAGATTACTGTCTGAAACATTTCCCTATGACTCAGACCATCCCTCACCCAGCAGCTTCTGCAAAACACATCACAAGTGCAAAGTTGAAGAAAGCTCAGGAGAACCATCAGGTGGGAAGGCCATTTTCCTTGGAACACCAGTCCTGAAATAACCTCTTCAGTGTTCAGGTCAGGCAAATCCCCTTGGAAGCATCCCACCAGCACTGCAAAATAGAAGAGCTGATTTCCCCCAAGAAGAAACTGAAAAAGGCACAATGTTAGCAAGACCACAAAACCCCAAACAAGCTGCCTCCCTCCGTCTGTCCTGCCCTTTTAATTAAATCACCAGTAATGGGAACCGTGTTCACATCACCTTTCTTCTTCCTTTCCCCAACTTAATAATCAGTAAGCAATGCCTCCTCTATGAGGAGGCACTGTGGTACTTACTTCATGGCAACTGCTTTTCCCCTGCCTGTCCCTACCGTCTGTTGCTATGCTCTTTGGTGGAAAAGAGTTGTTTCCCAGGCATCACCATTTGGCCCACCACATAGGAAAGAGGGTGCTTAGCACATAGTAGGCACTTATATGGAGTGGAGGAGTGAACTGGAAAACTCATCAGATTACTCTGCTGGAATGCTGATATTGTTTACCACTTTGAAGCAGCTGCCATAGGAAAGCCCTTGTTTGTTTACCTCTAACACTCCTTTTTTTTCTTTCTCTCTGTCATGGGACTTGCTCTCTGGGCCTGGACTCTGCCCCTGAGCTCTTCAACTCAAGGCTACTGCCCTGCCTCTTGAGCCACAGCACTACTTTCTGTTTTCAGGTGGTTAGACTTTAGTGCCCTGGCTGGCTTTGAACTTCTATCCTCAGATCTCAACCTCCTGAATAGCTAGGATTACAGGGTACCCAGCTTAACACTCACTCTTTAAGGCAAGTATCCTTGGGACTAAATGGCAAAGGTATGACAAACGCCTTAGTAACTGTACTCTGAATCCTGCCAAACTGTGAAAACCTAAATGTTAGTAATTATCTGGGTGGCTGAGGTCATGGCTAAAGCTCTAGCTACTCAGGAGACTGTGATCTGAAGATTACATATGAGGCCAGCCTAGCCAGGAAAGTCCAGGTAGACCTTGTGTCCCATTATACAGCAAAAATCTGCCACATGTGGAGGTTTGGCTCAAGTGGTAGAGTGTGATTCTGAAGCAAAAGAGCTAAGAAACAGCACCCAGGCCCTGAGTTCAGGAGGTAAGGGAAAGAAGAACAAGACAGATTTCATCTGAGCTATGAAGAATGAAGAGCCTGAGGACCACAGCTAAACGTCATGCCCACAAAAAAAAAAAACACAAAGCTCGTGTGGGTGACAAAAGGACTTCTCGCCTAGAGGTAGATAAGTATGAGGACCAGAGCAGGCCAGCTGATGTCAGGAGCTGAGATTACCAAGGGGCTCATGGTGAGGACTGAACTGATATGATTTGGGATTCAGAATTATTTTTCCAGTGATGATATGGAGTAGATGGGTCTGGAGAAAGAACATAGAAAAGGTAAAATTGGTAAGAAAGAGGAATGGCTCCAGAGAAAAGTGTTTGGAAGGATGAGAGGAAACATTCCCAGGGATAAGTGGAGAGTGACACAGACTCAAAAAACTAGTTGAGTAACTGAAGTACCTTTCAGGACAATGTTTGGAGAAATTAACTTACTGATGCTATTTCATTCTGTGTCTTCTCATAGAGGAGGTCATAAATGTGCCAGGGCCAAAGGAAATTGTCCCAGACTGTTTCATTCATTCACTAGAAAGTCCCTGGTGACATGGGGACACAGGAGTTTGTATTTTGGAGTCTCACTGGTATCCAGTGCAGAGCAAGGGCCCTGGCTCAGCGCTGACTTCTGGGATCAGTAGGAAGGAACCCCAGGGAGGCTCCATCTAGAGTAATGAATGTGGGTTTAGAGTGTGTGTGTGGTGGAGAATGGTCATTTCCTCAATGGGGGTATGCGTCAGAGATAGGATTAGAGTCCCACTACACCTGAGACCCAGAATTGACACCAGATGGAAGACTGCACCTGTCTCACTTCATTTCTTGGCTGAAGCCTGATAAATAACAAAAGCCTCATTCATAAATGAGAAGTAAACGTATTTTCCATAACTGCATTAATTAGTTACCTACCTGTACTTATTTATCCAGCCTTTTGTTACTCTTAGAACTTTCATTTTTAATATATTTTTATTGTAATTAATAGAAGGGTTACATGATATTTGCCAGATAAATGGTGACTTAATTCCCACACATTGATACCCTTTCACAGAACTTTCATTTTTTTAAGATGTCAAGAACTTTCTCTGCCTGATTTTCTACTGGTCATTAGCACAGACCCTTGCCTGTACTGTATGTTTTGATCAATAAAATGTATGGAAAAATAAACATCTCAAGGGCTATGATTGACAACAGTGATGCTCTGAAACAATCTGGTAGTCATCATTTGGTTTCAGGAAAAGCATCTTAGAGCCTATCATTATTTTATGTATGAAGAATAACGAAGATGGAATGGGTCATACATAGATTCATGTGTTTCAGGAACCATGAAAAACAGCCCCTTGCATAACATAGGGTGACAGCTGGAGGATGGATTATTCAACAGATATAAGATCCCAAATATCCAGGTGCCTTTTCATTGCAGGAATATCAACTTCATATTACAGTGCATTGACTTCAGGGCCTCCTTCACTCCACCCAGCTTCCAGAGCAGATCCCTGGAAAGCAACGATGCCAGGAAATTTGGACCAATTCTCAGAAGTCCCAATCAGTCCTGGATTAGGACCTGGAATTGCTCATTTACCAAATCTCAAATTTGTATTTTTGCAGCTCATCAATTGTTAGGAAAAGATGGGTTTTCGTACAACCTGCAGTACTAATCATATGAAGGCTTCCAGATTACTTGGAAACGTAGAGCATACACTTTTTGAGGTGGCATCAACTACTTGTACACTGGCATAGAGACACCATGGTTGAGAGGCTCATTAAGCCATAAAACTAAGAACAGAATGCGCATTTGAGAACTCATCAGGTGGGGCATTGATGGCATATGCTTGTAATACTAGTTATTTAGGAGGTTGAGATCTGGAGGATCAAGGTTGAAAGTCAGCCCAGACATGAGACTGCATATTCCAAATAAGCAGCAAAAAGCGTGGCTCAAATGGTAGAGTACCGGCTGAGAAAGCGAGCCAAGCAAGCTCGGAGGATCTGAGTTCAAACTCTGACACCAGAAAAAAAAAAACAAAAATGAAAGAAATTGCTGATGTCTGAAGGCCTCATTCCAATGATTTTGCTTTTAAAAATGATCACAAAAGGGCCGGGAGTTTGGCCTAGTGGTAGAGTGCTTGCCTAGCATGCATGAAGAACCAGGTTCGAGTTCTCGGTACCATATACATAGAAAAAAAGCTGGAAGTGGTGCTGAGGTTCAAGTGGTAGAGTGCTAAGCCTTGAAAAAGTCCAAGGACATTCAGTACTCAGGCCCTGAACCCAAGCCCAGGACTGGCAAAAAAAATGATCACAAAAAATACAGATTTAAGCAAGAGGAGATATTGATAATATGGTTTGTTTTACTAAAATTAGCAAAAGCTAAAACATTTCCTGATGTCCAATCATGATGCTAAAACTTACACAAAATGTTTAGAATGGGAAACAGTAGAAAGAATATGCTTCTATCTTGAACTTAACATGTATTGCACATGCAATACATGGCAATTTCTGAGATGGAAGAGTGCCATGTATAAGATATAAGAGCTGCCTGCTGCAGTCTCAAATTCACTATAATAGTTCCATGAAAAGCCCAAACTAGCTGTTTGATCATACATACCCTCACACTAGGGAGCTGAGGCAGGAAGGCAGGAAGTTCAAGTCCAGCATGAACCTACATAGTAGGTTCCTGGAAAATCTTGGCTGAGACTGTGTGTGTGTGTGTGTGTGTGTGTGTGTGTGTGTGTGTGTGTGTGTGTGTGTAAATATATATATATATATAAAATAAGATCACTGTTTACATAAGGAAATACCTTTAGAAGAATTACATGATCAAGAAGTTAGTCAATGAATTACAAAAAAGCAGACTCTAATAAATTTAATTAGTTGTTGGTCAAAGTGGCTATTATATAAAAATGCCAAGCTTCATTGGCTGCAAGACTACTAAAATTAATTGAGCATAGGTGGTTTATATATGTAATCCCAGCTACTTAGAAAGCTGAGATCTGAGGATCTTATGCCTGCAATTCTTGCTACTCAGGAGACTGAGATTTGCAGATCACAGTTTGAAGCCATTCTAGGCAGGGAAGCCTGTGAGACTCCAATTAGCAACCACAAAGGTGGAACTGAAGCTGTGGCTGAAGTAGAACAGTAATAGTCTTGAGTGAAATAGCTTAGAGACAATGCTCAGGCTCTGAGTTCAAGCCCCAGTACTGGCACGAAGTGAACAAGCAAATAAACAAACAAAAAACTAAAACTGACTGTGAAAATACTCAAAAATTCCAAACAAATCCGTGCATGAAAAACAAAATAATAGAAGTAAATTCATAAAACCAGTACTTGTTATTCCTAATATAACTCATGATTTCATATAGAAAATACTAAGAATCCAGCCTGAACAACGCTTAATAATCTGTTCTGCATAAAAATTGTACCCATTGCTAAAATGTATTAAGTAAAATAAGCCACCAACATGTTTTGAATGACTAATACACCTATATATTTTGGAAATCATCAATCTAAGACTTTACTTAAAATGACAGAATTAATTAAGCTAATTAACATATCCACCATGTTTATCATATATAAAACTACCACAGCATAGTCTATAAATGTATACACAGAATTTGTCAGCCTAAAATATTTGAAAATAAGCAGAACATTCATTACCTTCCCTTGCAAACAATTACAGTATCTTTTCATCTAACCATAAATTCATAGACTCAGCGTTCCCAAAAGTCTCTGTCTAACTTCTAGATAATAATTCTAAGCGTTTGGGAAACCACTCATTTTCATTTACTCAGCTAAAAGGTTTTGAAAAAGATGGGTCATCATTTTGGAATTCGCACTGTAAAAGAAAAGTTAACCACACAGTGCAAACTTGCTTTTAAGCTCACAAGGCAGTTTACAAGAGTTACTCTTATGCTTACTGAAAATTGAATCACACAGAAGTCAATACATAAAAAATATATTGTCTTTGTTCAATAAAGATTTCTCCACCCATGCCAAGTTTTACCACACACCTCTGCGAAGTCAGCAAATCAACACAGAGTTCAGATCTGTGGAGCCTTTAATTCACTTCTGGGAGAAGGCGCAAACAGAATTAGGACAAATGATATGACAGACTTAATGTTCAGTAACCTAAAAAAGTTCTCATTTATTTACCAGAATGCATAGAGGTGTGAGTCTGAAGAAATGCTTTTAGTTGGTACTTTTTGTTGGCTTGTTTTCTTTCTTAATGAAAATGATCTTATTTATTCATTATCGTGAAAAATAATATTAAAATATGTAATCACACTTTGTGGACTCCCAACATATGCTCATATGCAAACCAATGCAGTTCCATGATTGGCACTAAGAGACCTTTAAGAACTGCCGAGTGCTCATTGTGCATTGGATTTATGTAATATTCTTCCCATGTGTTTTATCAGGTCTCATAGTAACTTAATGAACACTTAACATCTGTTCATCATCATTTGCCCCAGGTCAGAAACCTGCTAAGTGGCTAAGCCTCAATTTGAACCCTGACATTTGTATGTTGAGCTACACTGCCAGTCATATCAAGATTCTACTTGGTCTGTAGTTCTTGGATCTTCAGAATGCTTCCTAGGCCAACATATGTGCACTGGACACACACTGTGTTAGTTGCTATTTCAGGGACCTAGGATATAGCCCTAATCAAAATAAGATAATGTCTACACTCTCAAAAATCTACACCCAATAGCAGCAATTGATGCATTCAATGTATTTATCAAGTGCTTATGATAAGCCAAGCATTGGCTAGAGAGTTTACTGCCTAGGGGAGTCTACAAAATCAGCACCCCAAATCTAGGCTAGAATGGCCTCTCATCTCATGTATTTGTCTGCTGATCGAAGTATTTCCATGTGGGCAGTGAGTCATTCACGGCTCCTGTGTGGAAAGGCTGTTTCCATAAATCAATATCTGAAAGTGGAAACTGGTGTCTCATGCCTGAAATCCTAGCTTCTCAAAAGGCTGAGTTGTGAGGATCATGTTTAAAAGCCAGCCTGGGCAGAAAAGTCCAGGAAACTCTAATCTCCAATTAATCAGCAACAAGCTGAAAGTGAAGGTGTGGTTCAAGTGGTATGGTGTCAGTGTTTTCACATTTTTTAAATTGTATTTTATTGTCGGGTTAATGTATAGAGGGGTTACAGTTACATTCACCAGGTAGTGGATGCATTACTTCTCACACACTGATACCCCTTCTCATGTTTTTGTCCCCATTTCCCTTCCTCACCCCCTCCCAATCATCTTGTTTTTCCCCTTTCCCTTCCCTATTTCAAATAAACAAATAAACATATATACAATATGCTAGGTAACAAAGTCAGATACAGTAACAATGTGAGATGAGCCATAAGGGGAAAAAAATAACTTCACATAGTATATTAAGAACAATAATCACAAAGATAAACATCTTGTTTCCATATCCTGGAGTTCATTTTGTTTAGACTCGTCCTATATGGCCATAGCTATTGAGCTATTGTGATTCTCTGCTAAGAGAATCCTAGTTGTATACTAATTATTACAAATAAGGGATACCATGGAGTCTATGTTTCTTTGCTCTGGCTTACTTCACTTAATATGATTTTTGTTCAAGTCTTTCCATTTCTTTACAAATGGACCGATGTTATTCTGATGGCAGCATAGAATTCCGTTGTGTATAAGTACCACATCTTCTTGATCCATTTATCTACTGAGTGGCATCTGGGTTGGTTCCATATCTAAGCTCTGGTAAATGAAGCTGCAATGAATACACATTGTTGTGCTTGCAGCTTCAGTATGCCCTTGTTTCATTTTGGGTAAATATCAAGGACAGCACTTCTTTCTTGGCTTGGTTCTTTTTTTTAATGAGGTGCTGTGTAGAGGGGTTACAGTCACATTCGTCAGATAGTAGGTGCATTACTTCTCACACATTGATATCCCTTCTTATGTTTTGTCCCCATTTCCCTCCCCACAGCCCTTTCCTATTTCAAATAAACAAATAAATGTATATACAATATACCATGTAGTATCAGTTTTGAACAAAGCAAGTCAACTGAGAGCCAAGGAGGCCGTGTTGAATGATAGCTCCTCTGTACAACTACTTACAGATAATAAAATGTAAGCTTTAAATATTACTTTTAATAGCTAGAAATGTATCCCATAGTATTATGGAGTAGTTGTGATTACATTAAAAATAATTTTAAAAAGACAAAAGTGAGAATCTCTGAGGTTAAGCCCCAGTACCAGCACACACACACACACACACACACATACACACACACACACACACACACACACTACTACCACCACTACTACCACCACCAACAACAACCACAACCACAAAAATCTGACAACTGCTGAATTTCATCTAAACCTGAAATAAGACTTTTTGGCTCCTTCGGAATGAAAAAAATAAGAGCAATAGAAATTTTTATGTACATTAGCTAGATCGGGTTTATTTAGTACTTTAATTTCACAGTGTAGTAGAAATATTTCAGGGAGTGTACATACCAGTTTTGAACCAGTAAAGACCTTGTTTATTGAATGCAAAGCCACATGCATCCCAGCAGATGTTCAACTGGCAACATCATTATCATCACACTCACATCGCCTTATCCAGGATGGCTGTCTAGTTTCTGCCTTTCATTAGAGTTCACATATAAAGAATGGTTTTTAAAGCTTCAACTATAATAATACTGTGTAGTAATATAATAATATAATAGAGTAATAGCATAATAGAGTAATATTACTTCTGCCAAGTTTTATTGCAAAATAATTTGTGGTAACTAAATGTCATGACTTGAAGGCCTTAGTAAGTAAATTCACCAAACAGTTTCAGGAGGCTCTTTGAGAGGGCTTAATCTTTTATTCCCCCTTAAAGCACCACAAATTTTCATGAGTATCTTTCTCAAGAATGCATTTAGAATTCTTTCTCATTCCACATACCCATGAATCACATCGACAGACACAGCTGAACACTGCTTTTATTTTTCATACAAACATTTTGAAAAATTAATGGGATTTGTGAAGCTTGACTATGACAAGGTCATGGCAGAGCTGGTAAACCCAGTGCTTCCCAGAGGGGCTGGTGGAAGAAAAGGATTGATTTCATACTCAGTGTCAGTTGTACATATTGCTCCATTTGGATTGCTCTATTTGTTTGGAAACTTTTTATTTTTTAATAGCCAGCTTGAACTCAGGCCCTTGGCACTGTCCCTTGGCTTCTTTTGCTCAAGGCTAGTGCTCTCCCACTTGAGCCACAGCACAAGTTCCAGCCTTTTCTATGTATGTGGTACTGAGGAATCCAACTGAGGGCTTTGTGCATGCTACACAAGTATTCTACCACGAGGTCACATTCCCAGTCCATGTTTATTTGGAGTAAACTTGCTCAGATGGGAGATTTTTCTCTCTGAATATCTTGATTCTGATGACCTGAGCTGAAGATTTGAAAAGACCCACAGATTTTTTTTTGTCAGGCAGGGGGCTTGGACTCTGGGCCTGGGCACTGGGCACTGTCCCTGAGCTCTTTAGCTCAAGGTTACCACCTTACCACTTGAGCCATAGTGTCACTTCCTGTTTTCTAGTGGTTAATTGGAGATAAGAGTCTCATGGTCTTGAGTGCCAGGGCTGGCTTTGAACCCTAATCCTCAGATCTCAGCCTCCGGAGTGGCTGGATTACAGGCATGAGCCACCACACCCATCTCGTATTCTCTTTAAGTTTTCAAGTTTAGCTTTATATTTAAGCTCAAATAATTTTTTTAGCTTAGATTTCTTGAGGTATGAGTTTGGGATTACCTTTCTTAACCTACAAATATTCAACTTTAATATATATTTATTGAATTAGGCCATGGTCTGGCAAAAAAATCAAATACCCATACATATGCCTAATTTCAAAACATCAATTTTAGTATTTGAAATGCTTTCTAATTTCAATAGAATACTTAGATTACTATTTCACATACTGAATTGATTATTGTGGCTTTACCATAAGATTTTAAGATGGGTAATGTAAGTCCTTAGCTCTGTACTTTCACAAAACTGTCTATTCTAGGTCTCTTGTCTTGCCATATAAATGTTAAAATAGACTTACGTTGTATTATGGGATTCTGCCTACGTTTGTATTGCCTTCTTACATTAATCTGGAAAAAATTAATAGCCATTTTAAGACAAGTACATCTTTCCATATAGTTTTAGATTTTCTCAATATTTCTAGTTTCTAGCCAATATTTTCAGATAAATGCCCATTATATCTTTTTTTTTTTTGCGAGTCCTGGGCTTGAGCTCAGGGCCTGAGCACTGTCCTTGGACTTTCTCAAGGCTAGAGCTCTACCACTTGAGCCTCAGCACCACTTCCAGCTTTTTTCTATGTATGTGGTACCGAGGAATTGAAATCGGGTCTTCATGCATGCTAGGCAAGCACTTTAACCACTAGGCCAAACTCCCGGCCCCCACTGTATCATTTTTATGCTATAAATTTTATATACCTTTGAATTCTATTCAGTAAGATTTTGCTAGCTTTCTTCTTGCCTTTGTGTTGATGAGCGATGTTTACCTGTAGCTTTTATTGTTTTCAGTACCTTTCACTGGTTTAGGAATCAGAGCAATGGTGATCTCTCAGTTTCATTTTTTTTTAAAGAATTTGTTGTCCAGCAAGGTGGTGTACACCTGTAATCCTAGCTACTCAGGAGTCTGAGATCTGAGGATCTTGGTTCAGTGATAATGCCAGCCTGGGCACTACAAAGCCTGTGAGAGTCTCCTCTCCAATTTATCGTCAGAAAACTGGAAGTGGCGCTGTGGCTCAAGGAGTAGGAAGGTAGCCTTGAGCTGAAGAGCTCAGGGACTGCGCCCAGGCCGAGTTCAAGCCCCATGGCCAACAAAAAATATATAATAATTTGTTGTTACTTCTGGTATTTCTTCTTTAAAGGCATGATAGAGCCAGTCAGCCAATGAAGTCATCTGAGCCTTGAGTTTTCTTTTCAGCTACATTAACAAGTAGAGTTACCTTTCTCTCTCAATTTCTTTGCAAGAGAGAGCTTTATCAGCTTGTGTCTTGAAAATTATCCATTTCATATTCATCACATTTTATTTTTTCATCATAAAGCTAACTTTTCCTTATTTATACAATCCGTATTACCTACTATGATGTGCCATATCATGTTGATTACATTTTACAAGCTATCATTTCCCCCCCATGAATTTGAATAGATAGTTGAGATAGTTGTCAATTTCATCCAGTTCAAAATACTTTTCTTTTCCCTTTTCTCCTTCTTCTTTCCATGTACTAATTACTATGTTACCTCATTTCTAAATACCGAGGGATTTCTCAAATATTTGTCTGTTATTGGACCTTAAATCATGTTTATTGTGAGCAAAAATCACGATTAAGCATGACTCAGATATTTTTGCATTTAATTTTATTTTATAATGTCGGGTAATATATAGAGGATTACAGTTACATTCCCCAGATAGTAGGTGCATTACTTCTCACACATTGATACCCCTTCTCATATTTTTGTCCCCATTTTCCTCCCCCACCTCCTCCCAATCATCTTGTTTCCCCTCCTTTCCTTTCCTGTTTCAAATAAACAAATATATATATATATATATATATATACAATATACCAGGTAACTAAGTCAGATACAGTAACAATATGAGATTAACCAAAGGGCAAAAAGAGAAGAGAAATAACATAGTGCATTAAGAACATCAATCAAACAAGATAAAGCTCTTGTTTCCATATCCTAGAGATCCTTTCATTTAGTCTCATCCTATATGATCTCATATACATAGGTTATGACTTGGATTCTTTTAAACTCGAGAATTCGCTTCATGTCTCAGAATACAGCCAGCCTTGCTAAGTATTCCATGTGAACTTCTGAGAATTCTCCCCGACGTACCATGAATGATGAGGCCTTTCATCCTGGCTACTGCAAAACTAGAAAATCTTCTCAGCTGGCACGAGGTCTAGCTTCACTTTCTCTTTTCCGTTGGGCAGATCTTTCCCTGGTATTATATAATGGCCTCACATGCATGCAATGATTTGTATTCAGTAGAACCCAGGAGGTCAAACATTTCTGGGATATCCTCTCTGTCTCTGTCTCTCTATCTCTCTGTCTCCCTGTCCCTGTCTCTCTGTCTCTCTCTTTCTCTGTCTCTCTGTCTCTGTCTGTCTCTCTGTCTATCTCTCTGCCTCTGTCTCTGTCTCTCTCTGTCTCTCTTTGTCTCTGTCTCTCTGTCTCTCTGTCTCTGTCTCTCTGTCTCTGTCTCTCTGTCTCTCTCTCTATATATGTATATATATATACATACATATCAATGAAACATACCTTTTTCCTTTTTTTTTTGCCAGACCTGGGATTGAGCTCAGGGTCTGAGCACTGTCTTTGGACTTTCTCAAGGGTAGAGTTCTACCATTTGAGCCTCAGAACCACTTCCGGCTTTTTTCTCTGTATTGGTACTGAGGAATTGAACCCGGGTCTTCATGCATGCTAGACAAGCACTCTGCCACTAGGCCAAACTCCCGGCCTTCCTTCTTTCCTGTTTTTAATAAGTAATAGCTGTTTGAGTCTAGCAGTTTTAACCTCTTAGCTTTACTTTAATCATTGCACAAGACTAGTATATGTCGTTCCAGTACAGCCACAAAGTTTCATAGAGAGAAGCTGAATTTGCCTAATTCTATTAATTCTCATAATGAGATTTGTTTTAAATGGCTATGCTGCCATTGCTAAAAATATAGTCCTTTACAAAATTTTCTTGAGGCCATAGCTGCAAAAGTTGTTCATGTTTTATCTGTAATTCTTTAAGAATAATTTAGGTACATGGCTCTCAATAGTTTCCATAGACACTTGAAAATTTAAACTACTACTTGCATGTATATTCACACCCAAATTTGAAAGAAGTTTACTTTTATTACATGAAAGAATGATAGAGTAAATATTGAGGGACAGTTCACAGGCTTTCATGCATGTACTAGATAATCTTTTATTTTATTACATTTTTCATTCATTAAAATGTAAGATTTGAGAAGGGAAGAAAAAGTGAAGCTGGATTTAGATCTACTACCATGGTTCGATTATTGCTGTATGGCTATCCCTCAGTATTTACAGGGGATTGGTTCCAGAATCTTCATGGATACCAAAGTTTGAGGAAGTTCAAGCTTTTTTTAAATTATGAATTTGTACTGATTGTATTTCCATGCAGCTAATGTATATATTTTTAATATATTTTAAAGCATTTGATTATTACATGTATATTTTGGCTCATCCCTAGCTTATTTAGTCCTTATTTATGATACGTATATTTACCATTTTTGTGTTTTACTTTTCAAAAACTCTACTTGGTTTAATCTAAGGGTGTGTAAGATACAGCTGCTGAGATCAAATAGATGTCATTCAGGAAGAAAATTTGGAAAACAGAAAATTATTTTAATAAATTTCCTGATTATTATGCATTATTATTTCAGTAATACTTGACAGATTTTTTTTCAGTTTAACTGCAATTTGCAATCTGTGACCATATTAATGAATTATTTTTAGTGCATCAAAATCCATCTACATTTCACTTGAAATGAATCTGTGTCTCTACAGGATTATGTTACATCATGCCTTTGTCATTTAGAAAATATTGATTAAATATATACTTATTTTATAAATAAGCAAACTTCATACATTTGGTCACACAGTACTAGAAATGCATAATTTTTATTTTCACAAGAAATCTCATCAGATTTTTCCTTAAAATTAGGAAGTTGCCAAATTCCCAGTGGCTCTTGCTGGTTTTTAATGTTAACAAATAAACAAATATCCATGTTTTCTTGAAAGTGATAGAAACTCTTCATTTTAAAGTTTGTCAAAACTGAAATCTGAATAACTGACATGTGTTCCTTATTATTTGAATGAGAATTGTGCCAATTGCAACTAACACTCTGAGAGTCTCTGGCCAAGAGCTGATCATACATGAGTATAATTTTAGGTACTCAGAAAACTGAGGCTCTGAAGGATCAAAGTTTGAGGCTAGCCTGTGCAAAAAAAGTCTAAGAGAATCCATCTCCAAAATAAGCAAGAGAAAGCTGGCCTATAGGTGTGGTTCAACTGGTAGAGTACCATTCAATAAGCTGAGCTCAAGGTTCTAGTTCAGACTTCAGTACTGGCCAAAAATACAAAAACAAGATTCCTTCCAAGGCCTATGTGATCAGGCAGAAGAAAATATCCCTATACAGAACATTACAAAAACATAGACCAGGGTTATCATGCTATAAACAATGTGTGCTGTTTCATCCTGACATTCCTAATTGAAACCAGAATTGTATTTTTGAACTGTATATGGGTGTAATGTCTTCAGATTTATGTAAGATGTTAGTATCTTCTTTCACCTTTTTCAATGCAAATGCAAATATGACCCCCCCAAAAAAACTCAAAAACAAAAGCAAATAGCATTTTGATTTTGTATGAAAATAGTTTTGGTTTCACGAATCCCTTGAAAACTTTACAGGAACTTTAAGTCCACACTTGGAAGCTCCATGTTGAAATTCGCTAACTTAGAAAAGCATGTTCCATTCTATATTCATTGATAGGAAAATGTCTCCCTAGTGGAACAGATTATCTATTTTCTTCCCTATCAATATCTGTGGCTTCTCAGGTTTCTGTGTGTTTCATGCAGCTGCAAAGGGTCACTGAAATATATATCATCGAATTCTAATCACCAACTAATTAAAATATTATTATAGGTATTTAAGATAGTCTTCAAATGTTATTTGTAGCAGACATCGGTGAGTAACATCTATAATCCTGGCTACCCAGGTGAGGACTGTGATTCAAAGCTAGTTTAAGCAGAAAAATCCATGAAACTTTTATGTCCAATTTACCAGCCGAAAAACAGAAGTGGAGGTTTGTTTCAAATGCAGAGCCACAGCCTTGAGCAGAAAAAAACAAAAAAACACTACAGGAGAGCTTGAAGACCCTCCCCAGTACCTGTGGACACACACACACACACACACACACACACACACACACACACACACACACACACACACTTTAAGAAAACTTTCAAATTGGGGCAACAGGAAAACAAAAGTTAATGAGTAAGAGGTGGGCAGAGAGCCAAACCCAATCACCACCTCTGCATCCTTGCCACAAAAGTCTGCCAAAGAATATTTTTAATGTGTAAATGAAAGAAAGATGATCTGTCCCTAAAATGTGGACACACACACAACTTTTAGAAAGTATTATAGAAGAAAATGCTCTTGGCTTTTGAAATAGTAAAAGATGGTGGTTTGAGTCTTAGCTCAGTCACTTACCGCTAAATAGTTCTTTGAATTATGATAGCTCTTTGAGTTTCATTTCCTACTCTATAAAGGTATACAATAATAACTGCTATTCTTTTTTTTTCTGCCAGTCCTGGAGCTTGAACTCAGGGCCTGGGCACTGTCCTTGAGCTTTCTCAAAGCTACCATTTGAGCCACAGCACCACGTCCAGCTTTTTCTGTTTATGTGGTACCAGGGAATCAAACCCAGGGCTTCATGCATGGTAGGCAAGCATTCTACCACTAGGCCACATTCCTGGCCCCAATAATTGATATTCTTGCCAGCTAATATATATATAAAGGGGCTCCTGTGGCCCAGGAAAGAACCAGAGTATGTGACAAAACCCCTGATATGAGTGGCCTCATCATCTTCCTGAATCTGTACCCAGCTCTGACTGTTTTCCCACATTGAGAACTCATTCTTCTTGTAGGGCTCAAGCAATTGGGTCCATGTAAGACACTGAGGGAGATCAGGCACTCAAGAACAGTGATGATTAAAGCACTGGCAGTGTTAAATTCTGCCAACCTCTCCTAACTTCTAAACAATGTGGCATTTCACTGGCCCATTAAATTCAGTGAGACTCAAAGATTTTTAAATGGAATTAAATACAATGTATTACCCAGAACTGTCATAATGATGAAATGACACCACTATCCGGATGAAGTGCTTGGTATAGCTGCTTTTCCAATCCCTGCTATATATCACTGACAAAAGTAGCAAAGGTGGTGAAGGTGTCCAGAATACCAGAGGTGCACAATAAGTGCTGCTCTCCTTTCTGCAGGCACTGGGCATTTACTATAAGGACACAGCACTTTTATACCTCAGTAACCCTTCAGATGCCAGTTCTGTCCACCGATACTGTGACAGTGGCAAAAAAAAGGATTTACTCTATACTTGTATGCATTGCCAAGAGAGGCAAGAGATAGATTTCATACAGAGCCAAGAACTTCCGGAGCTTCTTCCATCCTCTACTTTTAATGGGTAAGACAGTATATAATATATAGCTTTTCAGAGTTTTGGGGGGGAGTCTCAGGTTACATATCAAAGTGTAGAAAAACAGGACATCAGGAGGCAGTAAAGGTGAAGCACAGAGGATACAACACACATTCTCCCTGTCTCTGGACAGGATCACTGTATCGTGTCAAGCTCTCCGAATCCTGGGTCTTTGCTCCAACACCTGATCAGGGGTAACCAGCTTTGAAGTCCTGGTGTCCCAAGTGGCTGTATCTCACTTCCTTCTTGTGAGTTCACAAAGCATATATCACCAGCATACTAGCTGCTGTCAGTTACTGTGTAAAAATGGAGCCATGCAATGGAACTTGAAAAATTGTGAGGAATGAGGGAAGCAGATCTTTATAACAAACAGTTCATTGAAGAGAGTAATTCATTAAGAGGACATACTAATCCTAAATGTTTATATGTCTAATAACAGCGCTTCAAAATAAAAGAAGACAAATCCATGCTTGTAGATTGCAGTATGTATACCTCTTTCTCAGTAACTAATGGGACAGAGAAAGCAAAGCCATCTGGGACATTAAAGGTTTGAATAACACTATCAGTCACCTTAATCTCATTGACATTGATCAACTACTACATTCTACAGATGAACGTATCTTCTCTTCAATCATGTAGAACATCGAGACATTTGATGTCAAGGTAAACAAAATTTTGTGTCATAAAACAAGTCTCAATAAGTTTAAATGAATGGATCCAAGTCATACAAAGAATCTTCTGTGACCATTATGGGACTGAATTTTGAAAAATCAGTAAGTTTGTCCAGAGAGATCTCTGGACAAGATTCCAATTGTGGTAAGAAGGACAGACTTTTAAATGAGTCACAGTTCAAAGAACAATCCAAAAAATTAAATGGAAAAAAATAGTTTGTACCAATGAAAATGAAATGACAAGATGTTGAAGTCCAGAGGATATGGGAAAATCAGTACATAGGGAAGATTTGCAACTGCTTTGAAAAGGCAAAAGGCCTCTGATAAATGATCTCTATGTGTATCATAAGAAACTAGTAAAATTTGATCAACTCCAAAGGAAGAACACATTTAAAAAATAAATGATAATGTGGTAAGCAAAATTTGTAATATCCCCATAATTCCTGCTCGTCCACATATTCTCCTATTGAATATGAGCAGGCTCTTTGAATACAAGTTTACTTTGCATATATGATTAGAATTTAAATCAACTGATGGTGGGCTAAGCAAAAGGAAGATTTCCTTGTGGGTGTGGCCTAAGTAGTGGAAGCTTAAAAGATGGTGAGATAAGAGATCAGTCCTCTGGGTGGTCAGGAAGAAAAGGCAAAGCGCTCTGTTGTGAATTATGAAGAGATTACAGCTGAACTTTCAGGATCTAACCTTGGATCACAAAATGACAGGTAACCTATATGCCAGATTTGTGGAAAGAAAAGATCTAACAAAACAGCTGTTATTGAAAGAATATTGATCATAGAGCCTGGAAACAGAATGCCTTGTGGAGGCAAAACACATAGCTCAAGCAAGTGGGGTCCTGGGGTAAGGTCTAAAAACTTGAATTCAAGGAAGCAGGACTTTGCTCCAAGTTGGGAAAAGCCTGCCAGGGCAGAAGGAAGGATTTTAATCATGCGTACATTGATTTCATTCCAATAGAAAAATCGCAGGTTTATAGAAAGGTAACTAACAGCCAGCTGTGTTCTGAATAGCAGCCACGCAGATGTTCAGGTGTGAACAGCAGTCTGTTTTTTTTTTGAGGTATGGTAGATGGGTCTGATGAAGCATTCGTGATCATTTCACTGACAGGATGCATTTGCACAGGTGTCCTATCAGACCCATTCCACTTGGAACAGGTACTTTTTTCTACCTAATTTATGTCAAAGTAATTTAGTCTATCTCAGTACAATTAGTTTCCTGTATATAGTGAGCACATCAGGAAGAAGGCCTATTGTGATTCTAAGACTTTGGAACTTTTTAAAACCACAAGTCTGTACTACAATTTATCTCCTCATTGCAAATGTCTTTAAACTGCACTAAACTGCATGCATAGTACAATTGCCACTCCAAAATTTTAGAAGTACATAGAACTGAATGACCTATTTCTACACACGTTCATAAATGGCCTCAACACATCACGTGCTCTAAAGTACCATGTGCCATTTCTGGAGTTTTCCAGAATTTGTATATTGGTAACCGTATACTGATTTTCTACATTTTTATTTATTTTTTTTGCCAGTCCTGGGGACCTGAACTCTGGGACACTGTCCCTGGGCTTTTTTAGCTCAAGGTTAGCACTCTACCACTTGAGCCACAGCACCACCTCTGGCATTTTCTGAGTAGTTCATCAGAGATAAGAGTCTCACAGACTTTCCTATCCAGGCTGGCTTCGAGCCACAATCTTCAGATCTCAGCCTTCTCAGTAGCTAGGATTACAGGTATAAGCCACTAGCACCCAATTCGTATCCAAGCTCAGAAATGGATTGAAGAGTGAAAACACTTCCCACCCAACAATGGTACTGTTCCACACAAATAAACAGAGTAGATCTTCTTCATGAGCATTGATTCTTCCAATAATCATTTTTGCCAACATTTCATAAAACTGATAGTGTACTATAGGAACTTAAATCTGTGAATAATATGAAGATGAGTCATATCAGAGATGAAGCAGGTATGAGGAGTTGAGTAGAACTAAGTCTAGTAGTACTGGATCCCATAATCTGTTTCATTCTTATGTACCCCCACTGTCATGGACGATGGACTGCTTACAGAAGAGGATGGACACACAGGAAGCCTAGGGACAACAAAGCTTAAGAGTCTAGACAAGCTGGGCGGTGTTGGGTATCAATGAAGCTTGTGCTGAAAGGCATGAGGCCATTGCTCATGTGGGTCAGAAATGGGGGTGGTTTGGAAGATGCATGAAGAGAAAAGAAATCCACTTCTTCAAAATGACAGTAGATGGTCCACAACACAGGTTCAGTCACTGCTAAGGCAAAGGCTTATGAATGGGAACTGTGTTGAACAGCCTGCAAGAAAGTGAATCCTAAGTGACCTGAATCTGAGTTACGCTATTTCTGTCCTGATCTGATTGCCCTTGCTGGTTCTAGCTGATGTGTGTGGCATTCAGGAAAGCAGAGGGGGGCGGGGGATGATGAGATGTGGCTGGAAGTTAAGGCGTCTCACTTTAAGGAGGAAGCAAGTGAAAGTTTAACTACCATCTGAGTTAATGGAGAAAGAATTATTCATGATTTATGCATAAGAAAAGTAGGGATGTAGAGAATTAGCCAGGAGAAAAAAGACAAACATCATAAAAATGAAAACCCTCAGATGAAACAGTCATGAAAGTCATGCCTTTGAGAGCAAGATTGCTGAAGCCCTCCATGAGAGAAAGGATGGTATAATCACATTTCTGCACCTCTTCTAACCACACTGTGCTGAAAGGTACTCTAGATGAAGGACTGGCCAAAGGAGCAGCGATTCTTTTGCAAATCATAAAGGTCACTGTCAAGCTGCCTTTGATTCCCACTCGGAGCTTTCTTGAACACATGCACACATATCAAGTTAGAGTAGTCCAAAAGGCACCCACTTTTTATTTCATAGTGACCTAGAACTGTCAAGGTGTGGTCACAAACACAACCCTATTATTTCTTATAGTATTCTATATTAGCCAGCTTTCCATCTCTGTAAGGAGTCTATGTAGGAAGCAAAGAGTGTTGGTTTTTTTTTTTTAGTGCATAGTTCTTGAAGTTCAAGCCCAAGATCCATGGGTTAGGTTTGGGCCTCTGAAGAGGGTATCCCATCATGACCAGAGTGTGGGAATCAAGAAGCAGAGAGAGACTAAGAGACCCTAGGCCCACAATCCTCTTTGAGAGAATCTCCCCCAAAGGCAAGGCCATGATCTAAAAGACTTTGTATTATGCTCCACACCTTAAAGGTCCCATCACCTCCCAATAACACTTCCCTGGGGACAAAAACCTTTCCATCTGGCTTTGAGAGACATTATTATACCCAGACTGAATGTATAGCCAAAAAAAAAGCTGCTTCTCCATGAGGAGGCAGCTGTGAGAGGATCCTGTCGTGGAGGCACAGGGCAGGATGTCCTTGAGGTCTTTACATTTTGAAAGAGCCCATTTAATTATATACAGTTTATGTTAGAAAAAAAGACTACATCCTATTGTTATAAACAATCACAAGGGACCAAGCATCAGTGACTCAGGCCTATAATCCTAGCTATTCTGGAGGCTGAGGTCTGAGGATCATGGTTGGAAGCTAGCCTAGGCAGGAAAGTCCATGAGACTCTTATCTACAATTAACCAGCAGAAAGCCAGAAATGGAGGTGTAGCGCAAATGGTAGAGTGCTATGCTTGTGTGAAAGAAAGCTAAGAGTCAAGGTTCTGGCTCTGACTGCAGTACTGTCATACAAAAATTCTAAAAAAAACAATCCCAATGCAAGAAAATCAAAGTAAACCCAAGCCTTCTAGAGGATGTATTTGTATTGCAGGCCAAGTTAGACCAGAATTCTTTGCAAAGTTACTTGAATGGTTAGCAACATTTTCCATGTCACATCCTCTATAACTAGCCAGAACAAGAGTATCGGCAGGAGTATCGAGACTTATAGCCACCTTCACAAAGCACTTCATATGGGCCTTGCAAAAGTCCTGTTACAGTTAAGGAGTTAATCTCTGGTTGCACAGGTGAGACGCTAGGTTTCAGGAGCTTTGCTCCCTTTCAATTGCCAAGAAGTGTTGCTAATAGTAAGTCCTAATTTTTAAGCCACTGTACTCATAGGACCTGTGGTACATTTTGCTCTAATTCCTATTAAGGAATTGATTTCAAAATCTTATTATCTTATCTTTATTCAATTGACTAGATCTAGAAGTGAATTTAAAGTAGTGTTTTTTTGGCCCATTCTCACTGGCAATTTGGACGGACAATTTGAATAATTCTAGCTCCTATAAAATTAATTTGAGCAGGTCTTACTGACCTCATCTTCTCAAGGGAGCCCAAAATTCTTAGTCCATTTGAACTCACAAATAGATAAGCTGACACAGGGAGAAGATTAATAAAAAGCATCTCTTACCTTTTTTTCCCAACAGATGTAGACTATATCTACATTATCCATTCCAGCAGATACCATCAAATGATCCAATCCATCAAATGGCCAATTATAAAACCAATGTCCCAGCATTGCTGCTACCAAGAGAAATAATGTAACAGCCATAATGAACTAGAAGCAAAGGCAATACCTATTATGTTTTCTATTAGGTAAGTTTTCTATTATGTAAGAACAAAATGCCCTGGGGAAAATGCATTGGCGAGGCTGAAATTCTAGTACACAGAAGAATCACATGGGAAACCAAGGAAATGCATGCCTGGGCTCCACTCATCACAGGGTTTACATCATAGACCAACCCCAAGGTGAGTTTCCCCTGCTCATCTGGTGAGTCAACCTAAGCATTTTGGTGAACTTCTAACTGGGCTTCTAAACTGCCCTGGGCTTGAACTCAGGACCTGGGCCCTGTCCTTGGACACTTTTTGCTCAAGGCTAATGCTCTGCCACCTGAGCCACAGCATCACTACTGTTTTTTTCTGTGTATGTGGAACCGAGGAATCAAACCCAGAGCTTTCTGCATGTTAGGCAAGCACTGTATCACTAGGCCACATTCCCAGCCCCAGAACCTCTAAACTTTTAAAATGTAAGTTTCAAAAGAATAAACTTACAATCTCTGTGCAAAGATGAAACATTATATAGGTATATACGAATACATATCACATCATACACACAGAGATTTATACACATGCTTGTAGATCATGTGATGGCCTGTTTAAAGAATATTTTAGAGTCCATAATGTTTCTATAAAGATCTAAATGCATAAATACAGAACTGATAAATTTCCACAGGATTAGGCAGCTTTGAAGTTACTTTCCAGACAAAAACCTATCTATACAGTTATAATAAAAAAAATTCTACTCTCCCAGTGTGGGTGGCTGATTAAGTATACTGTATGAAAACATAGGCATATGTGGACATGTCAAAATGAAACCCTTTTCTCAAACTAATTGATGCTAATAAAAATGTGTTAATGGATGAAAAAGTTAATTAGTCAATAAATGGTAAATAGTTGATAGCTAGCAATGTAGATAGCTATAATGGGATAGCTTCACAATTATTTAAAAATCTGAAAATTAGTGCACATTGTTTGTAGATAACATAAGTATCTACATACAATGACTAAAAGACATTCTTATAGAGACAGTGAGAAGCCTGATAGTTTTCAGTACTTTTAAGAAAAGAAGAATGGAATGAATAAGTGAAGCCTAGAGAATTTGGAGTGGTGATGGTAATTTCTACAATGAATGCATAACTATACACATGTATTCAAAACCCCTAAACTATGTCCCTTAATGTAAAAAGGGGCCTTAGTGAGTAACAATATATCAGTATTGTTTCATCTATTGCACCGCATTTGTGTAAGAAAGCAGTAATAGAGGGAACTGTAGGATAATATACTAGCTTTCATCAACTATTCCCCTGTGCCCTCCAGAACAGGATAGACTCTCTACTGACAACAGTGGAATTTTGACTGTTAAACATCTTTTTAGGATCTTTGGCATGGATTGTCCTGGGACAAGTAATGATAGAGTCTTTTCTTTGTATGATAGGTTTGAAAGAAGACAGGAGAGGAATTATTCTGATAAATAGAGCATGCCTAAGACCTCTCTTTTTCTCTCCCCAAAACAGAGCCCGGTAGAGCTTTGAAGACTGAAGAATATTATAAGAAAACAGAGGTAGGTGGTATTGGAATATTAAATCTGGAAACATATTACTTCAAGAAATAAAGAATAGCAGAAGTGTGTGTATACAAAGATATGTTCACATAATAAATTTTATTTATTTAGTTAACATTTATTATTACTTTGAAGGAAAATAATTACCTGGCTAATAAATTTCTAAAATAAAAGGTTTGGGTGACACTTTATTGCATTTTTAAATTATTATCTTCAAGTAGTTGTAAAAAGGAATTGTCATTTAACAAAGCAGTTAATGGATACAATATACTTGATTAGTGTCATCCCTTTCAATATTCTCACCCATCCCTCCACTCCCCTCCCTTACCCTCATTCATCTTAACTTCGTGTAATAGACATTGGATTCTGGTTTTTTGTTGTTCTTTTGCCAGTCCTGGGGCTTGAACTTGGGGCCTGAGCACCGTCCTTGGGCTTTCTCAAGGCTAGAGCTCTACCACTTGAGCCACAGCACCACTTCCAGCCTTTTCTATGTATGTGGTACCAAGGAATTGAGTCCAGGTCTTCATGCATGCTAGGCAAGCACTCTACCCCTAGGCCAAACTCCCAGCCCTGACATTGGATTCTTGACTGCATTCTCTCCTTTCCCTTTTTATTTCAACAGTCCTCTTTAGCAGTATAATCTGAAGTGTTTGTTGGACTTGTGTACTCTACTTTGGAGAGGTGTTTTTTCCTATTTTTAAATTTGGCCTAAGGGGTCATATGCTAGAGATATGTTCTCAAAGATAATAAGAGGTGATGGGAGTTGAGGTCTGTAGTGGCCGCACAGTATGCTGTCTTTCTGTCTGGCTCTGTGACCGCTCCTTCCATCACTGGATGCCATGAGGCAACACAATCCCGGAGAGCCATTGCTAGAACCAGAACCACCTGCTTTGATTTTTAGTCTCTAAAATTAAGCGCTCATTGTTATGGAGTATCCAGCTCTGGATTTCTCACTGACAGCAGCGCTGATCACTGTATGCGTGTATGCATGAAGCTCTATTAGTATGTGCAGACAAATGAGGTCGTACAAATGAAAGTTTGGCAGAGAAGACTGTTTTACCAAGTTGTGCTAAACCTTTGCTGAAAGTCAGAAGAAAAAGTAATTATGAGGGATCAAATAGAAAGACATAATTAAAACATAGTCAAAATCAAAGCAGGTAGAAATAGCTCAAATCACTGAGGAAATCTAGTGGTCATGTCCTAGCATACCTTTACAATTGTCTTCTGCATGAAGGTTTCATCGCGTATATGGACCAATATAATGATGCTATATATCAACATAACTGAATTATAGGGAGCCTAGATAGCTGGATAAATAAATGTTGGTATCTCTAAAGGTGTTTCCGGGCAAATGTACATTTGAATTGCTGGAACCAGAAGCTCAGCAAGAGAACATTCATTCTCTTTGCTCAAAGTCCTTACACAGGACATTGGCCTTCTCTGGCCTTTAGGCTTAGACTGAAACATACACTACCATGTCTCCTGGTTCTCAAACCTTTGCACGAGAGCTTGGTATTCCTCCTCGCCATAGTTAACATTACTTTGATGATAGTAGAAGATTAAATTATGAGCTAGGGCAGACAAATGCAGATGCAGATACCTGAATCACATATTTATCTTTACCCAGTCACTCCTGTTTCATTAAAGAACCCTGACTGTTGCATTATAGCAGTACACCAGAAGCTTTGCCCTAACCCTAAGAAATTTAAAAATCTAAAGATCAGAAAACAGAAGCTATCTCATAACTATATTCCATTTATGGGTCTCTATTGTCTGCTCAAATTAACTATGTTTCTATTAAATATAGAAGCTATACCACTGACCTGGGGAACTGATCTCACATACACTTCTACTGGAGGTTTCATTTTATAAAATAGAGAATCAGTTTAGAACAAAGGGGAGTAATTGGGGCTCTGATTTCTGAAATTATTGAAAACGTCTTATATTTTAACCATTTGACAAATAACACAGCCAGTCTTGGGACGAAGAAAACCGATGAGGTCACATTCCTAGTCTTATTGTCACACTCCATCTCCCAACCTAATCAGCTGCATATTTTGGACAGAACATTAAAATCAGCCCCCTCCCTCCATGCAGTGTGGCCAGACTAAGGAAGACAAGAGAAGCCTCTGGCAAGCAGTACATCCTGGTGTCTCTAGAGATCTATAAGAATCCTTTTTTTGTCTTTCCATGCTCATACATTGGACTATAATGCATGTGACTGGGTGACTGGGTGTCTGTCAGACACACATAAAGCTTCTCTCTCTCTCTCTCTCTCTCTCTCTCTCTCTCTCTCTCTCTCTCTCTCTCTTTCTCTCTCTCTCTTTGTCTCTCTCTCTCTCTCTCTCTCTCTCTCTCTCTCTCTCTCTCTCTCTCTCTCTCTCTCTCTCTCTCTCTCTCTCTCTCTGTGTGTGTGTGTATGTGTGTGTGTGCCAATACTGGGGTCCTCACTCAGAGCCTGGATGCTGTCCCTGACTTGTTTTGCTCAAAGCCACTGATCTACCACTCAAGCCACAGTCCCACCTCCAGCTTGATGCTGGTTAATTGAAGATAAGAGTTTCATGAACGTTCCAGTCTGAGCTGCCTTAGAACCATGTTCTGCAGATCTCAGCCTCCTGAATAACTAGGATTACAGGTCAGAAAGCCAGCTGGGACCCAACTAGACAGACAGCTTTGGACCTAGCAAGGCTTTGGTGCTGTGAGGACCTTTGTCATGTCTGCTCACATCCAAGAGATGTCTACAGGTCCTGCAAGTGAGGACACTGTCCTCTCTTCGTGTCTCATTATCAGAGACTTGAGCCCCTCTTGAACACTAGAGAGTTCAGTGGAAAAGTCCAGTAGACAATGGGAGTTCTCAAAGTTCCAAGACTAGACAGGGTGACTCACAGGGATGCGGTTGCATTCTGACCCTCTCCACCTCCACCCAGGATTCCTCTAGAATCTCCAAGGGGCTACTACCTTCCTGACCTCAGTTTCACAAGGTTCTTCTACTGCTGACCTGAATTTCCCTGGTTCTATTGCCCTTTCCTTTATGTGCTTTAGTGTCTGGTTCATTTTGCAAATTACAAAACAGTAATTTATTTCTTGTGGCTTTTAGTACTGAATAATTTTTTCAAAGAAGCAGTATTTTGGACTGTTATTATCAAGTGGAGTACAGCCCAAATTTATTACACAGCTAGCCAGTTCCATAATCTTATAAAGGAAAAGCATGTAAAACAAAAATGCTCCTCTGAATTCTAAAGCACACTGGTAGCCGTAAATTCCAACTATTATTGTGTTCAATGTTTAACACATGAACAATCTCATATGGAATAAACATTTATTTTTTCTTTTCTTTTTTTTCCAGTCCTGGGCTTGAGCTCAGGGCCTGAGCACTGTCCGTGGACTTTCTCAAGGCTAGAGCTCTACCACTTGAGCCTCAGCACCACTTCTGGCTTTTTTCTATGCATGTGGTACCAAGGAATCGAACCTGGGTCTTCATGCATGCTAGGCAAGCACTTTAACCACTAGGCCAAACTCCTGGCCATAAACATTTATTTCTTAAAATTGTACTTTAGTGTGAGCTAAATACTAGCGCAAAGTACCAACTTTTTAGTACATGCCTATAATCTACTCTGGAGGCTGAGATCTGAGGATCACAGTTCAAAGTTAGCTTGGGTAGAAAAGTCCATGAGATTTCTTGATCCTGGCCATTCTAACTGGAGTGAGGTGGAATCTTAGAGTTGTTTTGATTTGCATTTCTTTTATGACCAGAGATGTTGAGCATTTCTTCATGTGTCTCTAGGACATTTTTGTTTCTTCTTCAGAGAAGACTCTCTTTAAGTCTTTGGCCCATCTTTTAATGGGATGATTGTTTCTTTGGAGATTAGTTTTGGAGCGATTCAATTTTTTGAGTTGTTGATATATTTTAGATATGAGGCCTTCGTCTGTTGTATGGTTAGTGAAGATCTTCTCCCATTCTGTAGGCCTCCTAATTAATTTACTACCTATGTCCTTTGCCATGCAAAAGCTCTGCAGTTTAATGCAGTCCCACTTATCCAGCCTTTCTCTGATTCGTTGTGATTCTTGGTCCTTATTAAGAAAGTTTTGACCTGTGCCAAGGAGGCCTAGTTTGTCTCCAATTCCTTCCTGTAAAGTTTTCAGTGTGTCAGCTTTTACCTCCAGGTCTTTGATCCATTTGGAGTTAATTCTAGTGCAGGGTGACAAAGAAGGATCCAACTTTAGTTTTCTGCAGGTGCTTAACCAGTTCTGCCAGCACCACTTGTTGAAGAGGCTGTCTTTCTTCCATTCTATTTTTTTGGCTCCCTTGTCAAAGATTAGGTGGCCATAGGTCTGTGGTTTAATATCTGGGTCCTCAGTTCTATTCCATTGGTCTTCAGGCCTGTTCCTGTGCCAGTACCAAGCTGCTTTGATAATTATAACTCTGTAATAGAGTCTAAAGTCTGGTATTGAAATTCCTCCAGCGCTGTTCTTTCTGCTAAGAAGTGTTTTTGCTATATGGGGTATTTTATTATTCCATATGAAATTTTGGATTGCCTTTTCTATTTCTTTAGAGAATGACATAGGGATATTGATGGGTATTGCGTTGAATTTGTAGATAGCCCTTGGCAAAATTGTCATTTTCACAATGTTGATTCTTCCAATCCAGAAGCATGGGAGGTTTTTCCATTTCCTCAATTCTGCTTTAATTCCCTTTTTCAGGGTTTTACAGTTTTCATCAAAAAGGTCCTTTACATTCTTAGTTAAGATAATTCCTAGGTACTTTATTTTCTTTGGGGCTATTGCAAAAGGAGTTGCTTTCCTGATTGTTGCCTCATTTCTCTCACTGTTGGCATAGAAGTAGGCAGCTGATTTTTGAGGGTTAATTTTACACCCTGCTACCTTTCCAAAGTTTTGAATCACCTCAAGGAGCTTGGGAGTGGAGTCTATAGGATTCTTTAAATACAGAATCATATCATCTGCAAAGAGGGAAAGTTTTACTTCCTCTTTGGATCCCCTTTATGCTTGCTTCTTGCCTTATTGCTCTGGCTAGGAAAACTAATACTATGTTAAAAAGGAGTGGAGAGAGTGGGCATCCTTGACTCATTCCTGATTTTAGAAGGAATGGCTTTAGCTTTTTGCCATTAAGTATAATACTAGTTGTGGGTTTGTGATACACAGCCTAGATGCTGGAGGGGATGTGGCCAGGAGGGATCACTACTACACTGTTGGAGTGCAAACTTGTTTAACCACTATGGAAAGCAGTATGGCAGTTCCTCACAAGACTAAACATAGAGCTTCCCTATGACCCAGCAATTCCACTACTTGGCATTTACCCAATTGTCCAGAAACAAAGACATACTAAATCCACTAGCACAACAATGTTCATTGCAGCACTATTTACCATAGCAAAGATATGGAACCAACCCAGATGTCCCTCAGTTGATGAGTGGATCAACATGATGTGGTATTTGTACACAATGGAATTCTATGCTGCCATTAGAAAGAACCACATTGCCCCATTTATTAGGAAATGGAAAGGCTTGGAAAAAATTATTTTAAGTGAAGTAAGCCAGACTCAAAGGAACTTAGGCTCAATGGTTTCCCTCATTTGTCATAATCAGTAGAAACCTTGGGCTCTCCTAGCAGAGATTTGCAATAGAGTAAAACCTACATACATAAGGCCATACAGAATGATGCTAAATGAAAGGACCTCTAGGATATAGAAACAAAAGCCATATAATGAATGATTGTTGTCCTTAATGTACTACATTATCTCTCATCTCTTTTGTGGTCCCTTGGTTATCTTATATTGTTACAGTATCTCACTTTGTTATCTGATATATTGGATATATTTGTATTTGGTTATTTGAAATTGGATAGGGAAGGGGAAAAACAAGATGAGGGGTTGGTGTCGGGAGAGGGAAATGGGGACCAAGACATGAGAAAGGCTATCAATGTATGTGAATTAATGCACCTTCTATCTGGCGAATATAATGTAACCCTTCTATTAATTACAGTAAAAAATATATATATATATAAACAAAAAACAAACCAAAACAAAAGTCCATGAGACTCTTATCTCTAATTAGCTGGTAAAAGCATATGAAATGGAGGTGAGGCTCAAGTGGTAGAGTACCAGCCAAGTGAGGATGAGAATATAGTTCTGAGTTCAAGCCGCAGTTCCACTTAATATTAATTACTAAATAAACAAATAAGAAAAAAACATAAATGTTGGTCTCACTATTAATGAAGAGAAAACTTTCACTGTTAGCCCGGTGTATGAATAGTGGGATGTCTTCAGAGCACTCTTGGGTGTCATGTAAAATTGTTTCCATCAGGCATCTAAGGGCCTGGGATCTGATTTGGTTTGGAAATTTCATTTTGCTTTAACATATTAATTTTGTTTTACTGAGGAGCCATCATGAATGGTCAAAAAGACTTGAGAAGGCAAGATAGAATATTAACTAGTTTTTGGAATAAAAGCTGGATTTAAGGAGGAGGCTGGGGCAGAAAGGGAGGGCAGCCAAGTGTCAGTGTACATAATAGCCAAGGCATCGTCAAGGAAAACAAGCTAGGCTGCCAGACTTCCAGTCTATTGTGTTTGGAGAACCAAGATTAGAGAGGAACGGTTTACTCTGAGCAGAGGATTTGGGAGGAAAGAAAATGAAGTAAATGAGATTTATGCGAAGAAGAATTTGGGGAGAATGAAGTGACAATCAAAGACTTTAAACTTCATGTAGAAGGACTGAGAGAAGAGTGACATCCAAAAAAAAACGGAAGGAATTGTGAACAAAGATAAAAATACAGTTCTTACGTATAGTGTCATTGTTCCAATTTCAGCAATGAGGTTAAAATATGAACTCTAGGAGAATACGTAAAGTTCTCTAGGTACTTAGAGATCTCTTTCAAAAATGTTTGAGTTAAAATGGAAGTTTCAATGGGAACTTGAAAACATTTAAAGTCCAATGCATGTCTCAAGCCTGTAATTGCTATTGCTTGGGAGGTGGAGATTGGGAGACTGTAGTTCAATCCATGACAGCCTAAAAATTCATGAGATACTATCTCAACCAAATGGCTATGGTCTGTGGCTGGGCTCAGGGCTCAGGGGCACATGTCTGAAACACAGTAAAGCACACACAGGAGGATTGTATCCAAGGCTTGTCCTGGCATAAAGGAAGACCCTATTTCAAAAATCATGAAAAGTACATAGCTGAGTGCCTGCCTAGAAAGTTTAAGGTTCTGAGTTTAATCCCCAGTAAGAAAAGAAAGCATGTATACATATATATGCATAAAGATACATATAGTTATAAAATAAATTATATGTTATATGTTATATGTGATTTGAAGCAAATAAGTGCGTAGTTATAAAATTTTGTTTGATTTGTCTGGTCTTTCAAAAGCAATGCCCAAGGAAAATTCATAGCAAACAATGCCTTTTTGGAAAAAAAAAGAATTATTTTGAACCAGTGTTTTAAGCTTCTACAGTTTACAATAAAGACCAGGGCAAAAAACAAGAATCTCAAGATACACAGGCTATTTCTAAGTATTTATCATTTTAATTATAAATAAGTGAATGGAAAGAAGAAAAAATAGTGGAAAAATCAATTATTCCTCAGAGTTATAGAATTGATAAACTTTGAGTCATATTTACAAATAAAGAAGAGAAGATGATGAGTTACTAGTGTCAAGAATGAAAGAATATTTATAAACTCACAGGAATTATAATAAGGGAATACTGTTATTGGAACTGGTGATGCTCAAAACACAGGAGGTCTCTGTCTGGCCCTTGGGAATGAAATTCTTGAAGTTGTCACACAAAAAAATTTGAAGACACATGAAGGCAGATACCAAGAAAATTTATTAGTGAAACAAGGCAAATAAAAGACAGCACAGACGTGGTATGCATGTCTGATAACAGTTCAGTGAGTGTTCAAACATCAGGGGATTCACGATGAGATAATGGGCTGGGATTTAGCAAAAGTTTACCTTAGGACAAGAGTCCCTCTTTCATCTCATACCAGGTATATTTATTAATCTTGTTACATTATTCAAACTGCCATTCCCAAAGACCTCTAGATTGGTCCACTTAGAAGACAGTTGGAAAATTATGAGAGCTGTTTGCATGTCCCTTTAGATAAATGATGGAGAATGCAAGATGCTCCCTTCAAGACAAATGTCCATTCTTGAAGTAAGTATTCTCCTTCGCATTACTCTTTGTGCCCAGAGAAGTCATGTTGTCAAGAACTACCCCCACTCACTGAGATAACTGTGTTTCTTCAAGATATCCTTGCTTAGTTCCCAGAACAAACTATCTGGGAAAATAAGCAAGCTCAGGGGGAGAGAACTACTCTTTTTAACTTGTTGCCTTTTTCCTTTTTTTGTCAATCCTGGAGCTTGAACTCAGGGCCTGGACACTGTACATGGAAGCTTTTTGCTCAAGGCTACAAATCTGCCATTTGAGCCACAGCACTAATTCTGACTTTTACTGTGTATGTGGTTCCTGGGAATTGAACTCAGGGTTTTACACATGCTGGGCAAGCTACCACTAGGCCAAGTTCCTGGCCCTCCCTTGTTGCTTTTCCCCCTCTCTATGAGGAAGTGTGAGGCTTAAGAAAGGGAAAACTGCCTCTGTGCTCTCAATCAATCTGTTCATTTAAGCAGTTGGATTCCTCCTGGCTGCTGTCTTCCATGCTTCATTTTCCCTAACTTATCCTGCTTCAATACCAGTGTTTACACATGAATTAACAACTTGGAAAAATGACTCATTTCCTTGAAAGTAGGAAAGAAGCACATTAAGATAGTAAAATTTATCTAAGATGAAAGAGATAACCTTGATAATCCTATATCCCTTTAATAAATAAAAGAACTTATCAGAGAGGAAACTATAGGCAGAGCTCATTTCAGAAGTTCCAATCTTACAAAGAAGTAATAACATCAGTTCCATCTCAATTACTTTAAAAAAATAAAAGGGAAAGAACCATTTTACTCAATTTAAATATTTTCTGGTTTCCCATGAGATTTTCTTTGACACAACATTTTTTTGAAAGGATGTGGTTTAATTCCCAAGTATTTTTTTTGGGGGGAGGGACTTTCCACTTATCATTGTGTTATAGTTCATATAATTTCGCATAACTTCTGAAATTCCAAATAAAGACACTATAAGGCTCTACATTAAATATTTTATGCTTATATTTCAAAAATATAACTATTTATGCCACCTATAGACATACATATGTGGTTTGGATCCCTGTATTTTTTATGATCCCTTGAAGGACTCTCGGGAGACTCTTGATTTCCCTCTGCTCTCTGGACGCCATGGCAGGGTTTGAGCATGGGTTTCGTGGGATCTGAGCAAGGCCATGAATCACTTTCATAAATCATGAACGCTCATCTTCAGGATGCAACATGGTCCGTTAAGAATCAAATTCCACAGCCCATAAAGCTACATTGACTTGGAAGTCATAAGAAAGGATTATGTTTGGCTATTTCTAAGTTATATAGAGAAGAATGGATCTGGGGCTGGATGGCGTATCTGCTGTGGGAGAGAGAGTCCAAGTTTTAGACTTTGACCAGTTGGCTTTCTAAGGAGTTCATAAGATGGAGAAAGATTTTAGAGGAACAGGCTTGGAAGGATTTGAAATGACAAATAGGAGATTTGATGTTTGAATCTGCTGTTTAAGTTATATATTAGGGTTTGTGATAAAACAGTGACTAAGTCATTTCAGGTGGAGCTATGGTAACATTAAGTAGTGGCATAGAAAAAAGCTGGAAATGGTGCTGTGGCTCATGTGGTAGAGCTCTAGCCTTAAGAAAGCCCAAGGACAGTGCTCAGGCCCTAAATTCGAGGCCCAGGACTGGCAAAATATTTAAATATAGGAAAACAATGCTTTTAATATCTTGTGATGCAATGGAATTCTATGCTGCCAGCAGAAAGAATGACATTGCCCTGTTTGTAAGGAAATAGAAAGACTTGGAAAAAGCATATTAAGTGAAGTAAGCCAGACCCAAAGGAAAAGAGGCTCAATGGTTTCCCTCATTTGTAATAATTTGTACACATCTAGGACTCTCCTAGCAGTGGATTACAATAGCTCAAAACCTAGATACATAAGGTCATATAGGATGAAACTAAATGAAAGGATCTCTAGGATATGGAATCAAGAGCTTTATCTTGAGTGATTGTTGTTCTTAATGTACTATGTTATTCTCTTCTCCTTTGTTGCCCTTTGGTTAATCTCATATTGTTACTTTGTTACTTGGTATATTGTATGTATGTTTACTTGTTTATTTGAAATAGGAAAAGGAAGGGAGGAAAACAAGATGATTGGGAAGGGGTGGAGGCAGGGAAATGGGGACAAAAACATAAGAAGGGGTATCAATGCGTGAGAAGTAATGCACCTACTATCTGGCGAAAGTAACTGTAACCCCTCTATATATTACCTCGATAATAAAAAATAAAGTGGAAAAAAATAGTAAGTAGTGGCTTACAATAATTAATTTGCTATGTCAAGAAGATAGAAGATAGAAAGCCCAAGCCACACTGCTATCAGAATTTGTGTCTCAGCCAATATGATCTGTGTACTGTACCCTCACTGGGAAGAGGAGATAAAGATCTAGACAGCCTTGAAACTTCTCTTATAAGTTCACTAAGCCTATTCATGCGAGTGAAGCCTTTATGACCTAGGCGCTTCCCCTGAGACCTCATCTCGTAGCATTAATACATCAAGGGTTCAGTATCAATGTGCATTTTAGCAAGACTCAGTCACACCATAGCAAAAGCACACATACACATACTTCTTCCATAATGTGGAGGGAACTATTAAGTGCATGAAATAGTAAATAGAATAGAGATGTAGAACAAAAATTAATATCTGCATATTGAAGGAACATTTAATACTTTCCATAAAATGCTTGAATCACACAGCTTAGAAGTCTCCTGGGTTAATTCACTCACCAATATCCCGTGTCTAAAAGTTAATGCCTGAAAACGATTGTAGAAGCAAAAATAAACTTTCATTTGCTCCTCTTTTCTCATTGAACTCAACATGTTTAATAACCCCTCCCCGTGGAGGTAATGAAAATGAATTTACCCCCAAGAAGAAATGGGTAAAGCTAACTATGTTTCAGCAACATGCGTACAAAGTAATTTTTTCTAGTTTTGGTAAAAATTCAAGTGCACATTTGACCTTTAACTTGATAGGTGTGCCACCCTGTTCCTAGTTTTACTACAACACAACTAACTGGATGGCTCCAATCCTTTGTGATAAATGTATGTTATTCCATCCCCAATAGGTTTTCGCCTCTGTAAGTGCAGCTTCAATCCCATCCTTGAGATTGTTTCCGGTAATCCAACTAGCTGCCTGTAAATCCACAGAAATAAATCTTGCAAGGTTCATGCAAACACCATGCATAGTGTGTCTCCTCTCCAAAGCTGGGCTGCAGACGTTTTTTTTTTTTTAAATATTATTAATTATCTTCAGCTTTTGGAGAACAAAGCAAGAATACTCCAGCTTCATATTCACCAGATAAATATTCTTTCATGCCCTAGGGTGAGGGAGTTTGTTTTGCTTATGTGAACTCCAAAAATCTGGAAAGGAAATTAAACTATACTGAATCCAACACTCAAACTTAACAGGAGAAAAGTGAAGCTCATAGACAATAAGTTAGTTATATGCTCCAGGTCAATCTTCAATAGTGGCTAATTCAGAACATATACTGAGCCTAGAGATTTTCTAAAATATATTTTTATTAATATTTCTCTCTTTCTGGTGGGTGGTGTGTGTGTGCGCGTGTGCATGTGTGCATGTGTGTGTGTGTGTGTGTGTGTGTGTGTGTGTGTGTGTGTGTGTGTGTGTGTGTGCTGGGGCTTGTACTCCGAGTCTAAGCACTGTCCTTTAGATTTCTTGCTGCAGGCTGGTGCTTTACCACTTGAGCCATGCTTTCACCTCTGGTGGCTAATTGGAGATAAAAGTCCTACAAACTTTCTTGTCCAGCCTAGCTTCAAAGAGAAATCTTCAGATCTCAGCCTCCCAAGTGGCTAGGATTGCAGGCATGAGCCACTAGTGACCAGCTGTTTCTCTATTTTTTAAAGCAGGAATCCCAAAGAACTGCACTGACCTTCAGTTGTCACTGAGGTTGAACACTCAAAAGGAGTTTGTACATCTGTGTATTCACGAAGGTATATACGTGTGTGTGTGTGTGTGTGTGTGTGTGTGTGTGTGTGTGTGTGTATTCAGGAGTGGGCGCAGAGAACAGTACTCATGGAAGAGTATAGGAGAAATATGAATAAAGATGAACCTAAAAAGCTTGGCACTGATGGCTCATGCCAGTAATCCTAGCTACTCAAAAGGCTGAGATCAGATGATTGTAGTTCAAAACCAGCCTGGACAGAAAAGTCCCTGTGAGACTCTTATCTCCAAGTAACCACTCAAAAATAAGAATAGGCACTGTATTCAAGCGTAGAGCACTTCCTTGAGCGCAAAAAGGCTCAGGGATAGCCCCTAGGTCCTGAGTTCAAGCCCACAACTGACCAAACAACAAATTAGATGAGCCTTAAAGCATATTTTAGCCAATGGTTAAGTATCTTACCACATGATTCCTGAGAGCCATTCAAGAATGAAATAGACATTTTGAGCATTGTTTCCTCTGCCTGCTGTCACTATAAGCTTTCTTAGAAATGATGTAATTCTTGGATTTCATGAAGGTTGAGCAGTTGGAGGGAAAGCAAGACGGAGGAGACTGGAACGCATAAAGAGGGAGTCCTTCATTATAGAATAACATCACGTGGAAATACCATCACATCTTTAGCTACTAGGATCAAAGATTGCTAATGTGAACCTTGCTTAGCATCATATCCTAAGGTAGGATGTCACAGCTAGTTTTGTCTCAGAACACCCCTAAACCATCCTGAAACATGCTGCTGGTGTGCAGGGAGGGCCTCTCATCACTGCCATCTACTTGATACAACTAGGAGTGTGGTGTCTTCTCTTTGTAGCATTCTCTCTTCTTGCAGCAATTTGGCAGCAGCACAGTGGAGAGATGAGATTGCTTAAAAGGATCAAGACCAAGTCTGCATTCCTCCCGCACAGAGCCACTGTGAACTCACAGTAAATTATGTCAGCACCTCTCCACGTTTTTCCAAGTTCTCATCTGTAAAATGTTAAGAATCCTCTGCAAAATGCAAACCAGACATGTTCGTGTATTCCTACTGAGGATCCATACACGATGATGGCTAGTAACAAGCTTATAAGTACTGTAATATGGCTGATTGTGACACATCACTCAGGCCAATTAAAGCCACAAGGCTTGTGGCTTTTTGGAGTTCTTGCACACCTGATCTCTGCACTACTGCAGATACAGCATGCATTAGATTCTGAGGATCAGGTAAGCAAGGACTACATAGCTTTTTTTCACACACATAACCATACACACATACACACATACACACTCATGCACACTTCCACTCCTGCCACCCTGTATCACCCACAACACACATAGCTCACATCAGCATACTCATATGCAATATACACATCCTACACAAGCATGTTTCTCTATGACACCACACATACAAACACACACACACACACACACATATATATATATTTCTTACACTACCCATTCTGCTTTGGCCATGCCTGCCTCCTTTGTGAGGTTTTGGGAAAGTGGCTTTCTTTGTTCATGATGCTTTCTTCTCATGTAGGCCCTGGGTGACTCCTCCTCATCCTTCAGGTTCTTTCCATGGGCTCTCACACACCCAATCACCCAATGTTAGGCTGTATCTTCTCCTTCCAAGGTTCCCAAGAGCCTTCGAATAGCTTTTCCTAAAATGTTGTCTAAGTGTTTCAGGCTCAGGCCCTAAATGACAATATTAGGATTTGCATCTACCTGTTTTCTTCACTCCTTTGTCTTTATCTCTAGAAAATCACACATAGTCAGTACTCAACAGAGTGTACTAGAATGAACAAGGTTCAGTGAACTCTTTAGATTTGTGTTACTACCCCACCATTTCCTGGCAGTCACTGTTGTTACACATAGTCTTTGTCATTCTTTATTTCTCTCATGGAGTATAGGGCTCTCTCAGCAGACTGATCTGGATAGCCAGTTGAATCACATATGTGTTACCAATTCCTTTTGCATGGAAATCTGTGGCACTCTGTGATTTGTTGTTCTTTACAACCATTTCCTTCTGGTTTCTTATTTGTCTTCACAAATGTAGGCCTTATTTTATTTTTTGTGCCAGTCCGGAGGCTTGAGCTCAGGGTCTGAGCACTGTCCTTGGACTTTCTCAAGGCTAGAATTCTACCACTTGAGCCACAGAACTGTTTCTGGCTTTTTTCTATCTATGTGGTATGGAGGAATCAAACCTGTGTCTTTGTGCATGCTAGGCAAGCACTCTACCACGAGGCCAAACTCTTGGCCCTCTTTTAGGTTTTTTTTAATTCAATGCCAGCACTCTAGCATTGAACCACAGTTCCATCTCCTGCTTTTTTTTTAATTAGTAATACAAATATCACAGACTTGGGGCCAGATTTTAGCCTGGTGGTAGAGTGCTTGCCTAGTATACACAAAGTCCTGGCTTTGATTCCTCGGTACCACATAAATAGAATAAACTGGAAGTGTTGTGGCTCAAGTGGTAGAGCTCTAGCCTTGAGAAAGTTCAAGGACAGTGTTCAGGCTCTGTGTTCAAGCCCCAGGATTGGCAAGAAAACAAAAAGAAAAACAAACAAACAAAAAAACCCCAAAGACTATCACAGACTTTCCTGCCTGGCTGTCTTTCATCCATGACTCTCAGTTCTCAGTCTCCTGAGTAGCTAAGATTACAAGTATGAGCCACCAGCACCTTTAGAAATGAAAGGTTTTAAATGCTCCTTTCTTGGCTAATGTGCTCATTTTGAAAAAAAATTCCTACTTATCAGGTCCAAGAGATCCTTTGGCCAAAAATCACAAATGTTAAAGATTCTTGGGTACAGCTTTATTGGAGAGGTAGCAGAGCATGCGCTTCCTTTGTAGATTTAACTCCTTCTCTCCCTCATCGGGCTTCAGGTGGGAGGGCTGTCTGTCACAACTGTTCTCTCTCTAATTCCTTGTGACAATTTGAAATAAATTTTCTTCCCCATGTGGGACTCTTCTATTTCATCTTTCTCCAGTGTGATTACTTAGTAAAAATGAAAGACAAAAGGAAAGCAAGCATCACCTGCAACAAGTTCAAGTGGATACATTGATTTCTCCGCCAGCCAGGAGTTTACATATCCAGACAGAGCTGCTCTAGATTTTCCAGATTAAAAGTGTCTGTGAAAATAAGGAAGGCCATGTGGCTGTATTTGTTTAAGTGTAAGCATCAATTGAGACTCTGGTTTTCAAATTAGGTTAGGTCGTGCACCACATAAGCTTTTTTTTTGCCAACAGCAGAATAGACACAGTTAAAGCCCTGTGAGAGGACAGTGCTAGTGACAGCATCACCATTTTGGTGATGTTGTGCCTCTCAGAACACATTCCCTCATTAAACAACTCAGACCCTATAAAACAGAGCCTATAGGGATTGCATGAGGATGTTGGAGAACAAGACATAATTGTAATTGGGTTATAGGGTTAACGGAGGGCAGACACTACTGACATCAGAATGTACTCTTTCTGCTCTCTACCTTCAGCTGCATCTGGATTTCTTTATCCTCTCCATGGTCTGGTCCTCTCTGTCTGCTTCCTGGTACACTTCACCTCTACATTCATAAAAGTAAAAGCCCTTAGGAGAGACTGACTTGGATGAATTTTCCCTCCAAAAAAAAGACTCAGGCTAGGTCTCATATCCTCCTGTGTCAAATAAACAGTGTCCAGGTAATGGGATTGTCTTAATATTGTAATTACCACAAAGGACATAAGAAGCAATTTAGGAAGGGTTGGTGGGTGTAAATTTCGATCAATCTTCCATTATTCTGTCTTCAAATCTTTGATCTGTCCTGTTAGTGCTTTCATTTTCAGGTAAAATCAAGGTATATTGTTGCTTTTATTTATTCTCTTTTCCCAGACCTAATTAATGAGAGCACCTTTCTTTCTCTCCCAAATACATGAGCATACCCACTTACCTGATGGGAAATCCATTCCCATAGGCAGGTTAGGGAGGGCCCCTAGGAGATGACTGGGTTTTATCACTAGATGATGAATGAAATGTAGAAAAAAATTAAAATTCTAAGCAATTGGGATTCATTTAGAAATTCTAGGCGTTGTTTTTTTGTTTTTATTTGCCAGTCCTGGGCTTGAGTTCAGGGCCTGAATACTGTCCTTGGACTTTCTCAAGGCTAGAGCTCTACCACTTGAGCCTCAGCACCACTTCTGGCTTTTTTCTATGTATATGGTACTGGAGGAATTGAACCCGGGTCTTCGTGCATGCAAGGCAAGCACTCTACCACTAGGCAAAACTCCCTGCTCCAGAAATGCTAGTTTTTGATCTGCAGACTAATTGAACATTTTGTTGAAAACTTTATTCAATTCCTCTAGTATTCCTAATGTGCTTTGTAAAAATATGCCTAAAAGTCACCAGCAGTAAGAATATTTGTGGTTTCTGGAATCATTATTTTACATTTCAGATCCATTCAGTTGCCAGAATTTTCTACCAATCTCTACACCCACCTCTGCCCAGAGTCAAAGGTAGGTGAGGGCAGATCCAAGATAGGTGAATAATGCTATATGTTAAGTGTGGGCCTAATCCGGAGATATATTCCATTATTCTTAACTGTATTGCTTGTAAAACAGGAATGTAATTTTCTTTTTCCTTAAGGATATCTCGTAAGAGCAATACTTCACAGGGTAAGGCACAGAAGAGAATGGGCTCTAGGGAATTGTGTTGGATAGAAACAATGGCTTTTCCAGCAGGATGAGGAAAGATACAGGGCCTAAGATGAGATTTATTTTCTTACTATTTCCATTTGGGCAATGGTCCCCAAATCTGAGCTCATCACCTTAAAAGCCAAGTCTGATCACTTGAGAAGAGCATCTACTAAGATACCTCTTATGGGGTTTTTGTTATTTCTTTTTGAAAGTTTTAGGTAGTTATACAAAGACCTTTTTTTCAGTGTTTAGTATTTATTATCCCCTCAAATAGCCTCCAGCTTTTAAAAGGACAATAAAAGTTGGGAACTGTAATTCTAGTGACTTCGAGGCCAATATATGAAGTTATCATGAATACATCTTCATGATAACCATGAAGATCATGGTTCTGAGCCAAACATGAGAAGGAAGCTCTGTAAGACTTTTATTTCCAATTACAATAAAAAAACCCCACAAATTGTAGCTATGGATTAAGTGGTAGACTGCTAGACTTGTGCAAAGGAGTTTAGGGACACACTTAGATCCAGAGTTCAAGCCCAGGGATGGCATACATTTTTTTAATTTAAAATGAAAAGGACATAAAGCCATATAACGAATGATTGTTGTCCTTAATGTACTATGTTGTCTCTCATCTCCTTTGCTGTCCCTTGGTTATCTCATATTGTTATAGTATCTCACTTTGTTATCTGATATATTGAATTTATTTGTATTTGGTTATTTGAAATTTGATAGGGAAGGGGGGAAAACCAAGACAGGTGGGGAGTGTGGGGGGAGAGGGAAATGGGTACCAAGACATGTGAAAGGGTATCAATGTATGTGAATTAATGCACCTTCTATCTGGCAAATATCATGTAACCCTTTTACTAATTACAATTAAAAAAATGCAAAATAAATAAATAAATAAATAAATAAAACAAAAAGGACAATAGGTTAAAAATTAAATCATTCTCTATAGTATCCAAAGAGCATAAAACCTGGGATTACTTTGAAAATCATTGCTACTATACCTTTTATTTTTTGCCTCCTGAAATGTTCCAAAGAAAGCTAGCTTCCAGAGGACCACAGCTCACTACTGCTTCCTGCTGTTTGAAGGACACAGTGCTTGCGTTTGCTCATTCCACTGAGCTGCTGAACAGGTGGATGTTTGGCTGTCTCAATGAGAAATTGGAGCTATGGTGGCAGAGCTGGCAGCCAAGGCTGAGCTGGTTTTGTGGGCTAATGCAGGTTCTACTGTGGCTCTTTTCGTGTTTTAATCTGTTCACTTGATTATTTCCATCTGAATGTAACTTACTACTCATGGCATGCCTTCCTTAACAGAGTAGTTATTAACTTCATTTCTTTTTTTCATATATTTTTATTGTAATTAATAGAAGGGTTACATGATATTTGCCAGATAGAAGGTGTATTACTTCACATACATTGATACCCTTTCTCATGTCTTGGTCCCCATTTCCCTCCCCCCACCCCCACCCCTCATCTTGTTTTCCCCCTCTTAACTTCATTTCTAAAAACTGTTTTACAGCAGGCCTCTGGGACTCTCTAAGAATATTATTGCTGGGGTTATATCAACACTCAAGGTGCTTCTTCCTGATCTTGGAGAGAGAGAGATGGAGATTTTCCGTAACACGTGGCCAAATAATGATTAAATAGTATTTTAAAGTGATTTCAGAGTATTTCTCTCAGAAATTTGATTACAAAAATACACACAAAAATCCTTACTCTGGAGTTCAACCAGGTTCTCTCTAAATCTAATCATAAATGGGAATATAATGTTTCCCACATGTGACTCAACTATTTAATTATTAACACCAGAATTTGCATAATTACTGGGGCAGTGACATCATACTTTGTGTGTGCGTGCACGTGTATGTATGTGTATGTACGTACAAAGCTGGGACTTCGCTCCATTTCTGGCTTTTTGTTGGTTAATTGGAGATCCGTATCTCATAGCCCAGGCTAGCTTCAAACTAGGATCCCCAGATCTTAGTCTTCTGGATAGGTAGGGTTACAAGGAGGCCACTGACATACAGCTGACATTGAACTTTTGACAGAGGCTGGTAACCTTCCATTCATTTTCAGACACGTTTATATTGAGCTACATATCCTTGATCTGAATTTAAATGCTAGTTATTATTTGGGATGTTTCCAGTGCTTGTCTTTGTGGTTTAATCTATTAATATCTTGGCTTATTTTTCTTCTTTGCCCTGGCTCTATGTAATACAGTTGTCTGTTACTATTTAATATGAATGTTGAGATTATATTTCATACAACAGATGAGAAATAAGTCTTTATTCTCTTTCTCTTTTCAAGTCAACTGTAATACATAGTGCATCAGGGTATGGTATGTATGAGCCATAGGCCTAAAGAAACTATCTGGCTCAGAAGGCCTGGCTTCAAAACTGTGAGCTCTGTGACCAGAGGTAAAGGATTTTCTCTGATTTATCTTCCTAACCAAAGAAACAAGAATAGTGTGAATCCTAGCATTCTTGTGATAATAGCATGAGGTGATTCCTGTAAAGAACAGAGAATACAATTAGCTAACACGTTCCATAAAGCAATCACTAAAACAAATCATTGCTCCTATGTGAATAAAAATGTATCAATTGAATTTTTTCAAACATTGGGCTTTTATACAGAGCCAGGATCTAGTCTTTCCAGTGTCTCCTGCCTGCAATCCCAGGAGGGTTGTGGTTCAAAGCTAGCCCAGGTAGAAAAGTCGGAGTGACTCATCAAAACAACCAGCAAAAATTTGGGCTGCAGGCATAGCTCAAGTGACAGAGGGCCAGCTAAGCAAACAAGCTGAATGAGAGCTTAAGGCCCTCAGTTCAAACTGGTACTGGAAAAAAAAAGATTCATAAATGGCGAAGCTCTTGGATCTTTCAATGATTTCTGTTCTCTGTTGGTAGCATGCTGATTTAGTGTGCAGAAGGGCTCCAGCTTCAGCCCGTCTGTCATAGATAGCTCCATTTTGGCTCAGATCTTCTGGATCTCAGCCTTGTAAGTAGCTCAGGTTACAAGGGTGATCCATGAGCACCCAGAAACCTTCCTTGTAATTGTAAATTCATCATTCAGAATGGGAAGTAGATTGGTTCAAAGATACACATGCCCCATGGAATCCAAAATCCATAGATGCTTACATAAAACAAAATATTTTATATAACCCATGTACATTCTTTGGGATACTTAAATCCTTTCTAGATTTATAAATAGTATCTAATGATATAAATACTATCTAGGTAGTTCTGATACTACACTGTTAAGGAATAAGGACAGGAAAATTCCTCTAGAGGTTTAGTGCTGATGGAATCTTTTATTTGAATATTTTCAATCCATATTTTCAGAGAGTTGGTTGCACTGGACCTAAAAAATATCTCATAGAAATGATCTAAAATCCACAGGATTCCTGAGAATACGAAAATAATCACCCACAAAGATCTATATGCCCTTTTGAAGCCATTCGGTAATTTTCTGAGTACTAGTTTTTTATAGTATTAATAGAAGTTTAAGACCTATCCAAATAATTCAATCATCTTCCTAGAATAACAAATTTTGGTGGGAATAAATTTGATGACACAGCAGGTTTCACCAAACCCAAGGCATTTCATGGCTTTGAGGTAATGTGAAAAATATGTCTTAGATTCAATGAGACAAGCCATTCTCTAGAGAAGTATTTTTTTCCTAAATAGATTTATCTTGGTGCTCTTATTTCTGATGGAATAATATGTAGAGAAGTCAAATATTTTACTTTTATACTATAATAGTGTGAAAGTCCCTTCAACTGAACAATAGGGGATGAAGAGTTTAGAGAAAGGAGTTAACAAAATAACTGCCCACAAGTATTCAATGGGGGTGATTGTAAAGTATTATCCATCTATTATCCTTTCCTCTATCAATCCATCCGTCTGTCTGTCATCCATCCATCCTTTCATCTATATGCATTTTTTATTCCCCCTAGGGAAAATTTCTCCTTTTATGAATGGGCAGATAAGGCCAGCAAGCTCCCCTAGCCCCAAGGGAAAGTTATAAGCTGGAATTAATGTTTAAGTCTATGCTTTGCCATCATTTCTCAACTGCAACAAAAGAGTCTTTCTCTGGATAAGCAGTCTTCTGAGAGAAGTCGAGCTTGTCTACATTGGAAGAGAATAAGACTCTCTGATTGCTTCTGTCTAACCTTGAAGCCTCAACTGCTAGCCATTATGACCTTTCACTTTACTACCTTGCATTGCTATCCAAAGTTCCAAGATTCGTTTCCGTATTGCTAATGGAGAAGCAGGACTATCATTGTCCTAGATTTTATCCATTCACCTTAAGCTAGAAGAAGATCCAAAGGGAAAGCCCACTAGCTCTCCAGAGGGCATTTCAGAATGAAGAGGAATAAAGAGGCTGCTGACCTGAATTCAAGCAAGGTAGAGCTGGGAGTGAATGAGCAGGTGTTTCGACACTTGAGTGTGAATGTGGCAGCCACCGCATAACCCATCATGCTTTGGCGTGTGAGTGGTGTGTTTCTTGCCTGTAATCCCTGCTGCATGGGAAGCAGAAGTAGGTAGTTTGAGCTACATACAAAACCTAGTAGAAGGCCAGGCACAAGTGACTCACACCTGTAATTCTAGCTACTCAGAGGCTGAGATCTGAGGGTCACAGCTAGCCAGGAAAGTCTATGAAATTCTTTTTTTTTTGCCAGTCCTGGGCTTGAGCTCAGGGCTTGAGCACTGTCCTTGGATTTTCTCAAGGCTAGCACTCTACCACTTGAGCCTCAGCACCACTTCCGGCTTTTTGCTATGTATGTGGGGTACCAAGGAATCGAACCAGGGGCTTCGTGCATGCTAGGCAAGCACTCCACCACTAGGCCAAACTCCTGGCCCCCAGTGTATGAAATTCTTATCACCAATTAATCACCCAAAAAACTAGAAGTAGAGGTGTGGTTCAGGTGACAGAGCACTAGTACAAAAGCTCAGGGATGCCAACAAGGCCCTGAATTCAAGCTCCAAGACTGGCATGTACAAACACACAAAACTTGTCACTAAAACTGTATTTAAATCTTTTAATTAGAGCTGGGTGCTAGTGGCTTACAGCTGTAATCCTAGCTACTCAGGTGGCTGAGATATGAGGATGACAGTTCAAAGCCAGCCTGGAGATAAAAGTCTATGAGACTTTTTTTTTGCCAGGCCTGGGCTTGAGCTCAGGGCCTGAGCACTGTCCTTGGACTTTCTCAAGGCTAGAGCTCTACCACTTGAGCATCAACACCATTTCTGGCTTTTTTCTATGTATGTGGTACCGAGGAATCGAACCTGGGTCTTCATGCATGCTAGGCAACCACTCTACCACTAGGCCAAACTCCTGGCCCAGTTTGTGAGACTTTTATCTCCAATAAACCACTGGAAAACTGGAAATGGTGCTGTGGCTGAAGTGGTAGAGTGCTAGCATTGAGTTGAAGAGTTCAGGGACAGCACCCAGGCCCATAGTTCAAGCACCACAATTGACCAAAAAATCTTTTCATTATACTTCTTGTCCTTGTACATAAGTGAATTTTATGTCATAGATAACACCTGTCTTAGCAGCGTTAAGTCTTAGAATCACATAAGAGTATTTTGGAAGTCATTCTCAGGAACATGCTGCCTTATAAATAATCTGAAGTCTTTGGCCTTGTTAAATTAGATTTATTTGGAAGCAATTACTTTAATTTCATCATGATGTAAATCAAATTCATTATACAGATTTAATTGTGCTCAGCAAGTTTCTTTTTAATTTTTCCTTCATTCTACGTTTCCTTCACTCAATGCCTAACCAGACACTGTGGCAAAATGAGGAGCCCGAGGTTTATCCACTGGAAAAGAGTTCAAATCCACAGATATTCTAGGGCCTGTTGGAGCATTCCTGATGTGTGGCCATGGGGAAATACCTGCTCACATTGTTTTACTCAAACCTGATAGGGTGAGAGCGAATTTCACATGGTGCTTAGGTCAGAGAGCAGAACATGCTTGATGCCATCTAGGTGTGCAGGCACCTTTCTTTGCCAGGTAAAGAATTAAGAGTCAGAGGAGTAGTGAAGTGTAGTAAAGCAGAGGTTTATTGAAAATAGGAGCAGAGGTCAGACTCTTTCTAGCGGGGTCTCAGAGTCTGGAATCCAATGGAATCCTTTAGGGATATAGCCTTCCTGTTTTTTTTCATATATTTTTATTGTAATTAATAGAAGGGTTACATGATATTTGCCAGATAGATGGTGCATTAATTCCCATACACTGATATCCTTAGCCTTCCTGTTTTATCAGCCAGTGAGGACCTACAGGAGGCCCTGGTCTCTCATTGGTCTCTAAACCTGAGCATTATTTCAGAAGTAAGTCTGATTGGTTAATGCTCACGTACATGATCACAAGTGGATTTGATCAGTCATGTCCCATCACTTATAAGGCATTACCTTAATACTAACATAGGATTTTGAGTAGGAACCAAGGCATTATGGGAAGACAAAATGCCTTTTTAAATAAGAGTCTTCCAATAGGAAGAAGAAGCCAAGGCTGGGCTGCACATTATCTGTCATGTTGTCTTTCATCATTTTCTATCGGTATCTACAGTTCCCTTTTCTTTCCCTATGGCTTCCTGTCAGAATACTAAAATGAAGGATTCGCACTACTGAATGGGAAAGTTTTAGTACTTGTCTAAGCTTCTAATAATTGATCACTTAAAATGTTACAGGGACATTTTGCTACAAAAAAACTGCTCGATAATGTTGATTATTTCCAGTGTTACATCTGAACCTTTTCAGGTTCTATAGATTTCTGTCTCAAAGACCAATATAAAATTCTGACTCAGTTCAGGTTCTTGGAGATTACACCTACAATCTTACCTACTTGGGAGGCTGAAATCTGAAGGATCTTAGTACAAAGCCAGCCTGGCCAGAAAGGTCTGTGAGACCCTAGCTCCAAAATAACCAGAAAAAAGTGATATAACTCCTTCAAACATTTAATTTATAGTTTAGGAAGCTGAAGCATGTCAGGAAGAGAGCGGAGGTCAAGGGAGGAGAGGGTACTCAAAGGTGGAGAAGGACGGACAAATATCAATCATAATATGTGAAAATGGACACAGGTAACTGGGATAGTGGGATTGGAAGAAAGAAGAGACAGAAAGATGGAAAGGCTGATATTAAGATGCATTGTATTTTTAACCTGGTAGGTGGAACTGAAACGTCTTTGTAACGCTACTTAAAATAATAAAAAATATAAAACATTAAACAAATAACAACCAACATAAAGCAGAGCTGGCGGCATGGCTCAAGTGGTAGAGCACCAGCTTAACAAGCTTGAGGAACTAAGTTTAAACCCTGGTACCACCAAAAAATCATAGTCTGTGACTCAATGCTATGTCTAGCAAGTGGCCATGGCATGTCCAGAGGTCTCAGAGTTAAAAGTAATACCTGTGGAAGGCTATTGATTCTGGTATCTCTAAGCAAATAGAATTTGTATTAAGCGGCTCTGATGCTAACTCAGAAGTAGACCATTCATCATGTCACTGTCGCAATGCAGTCTTACCCGCTATCTGATGTGAAGGTCATCTCAACAAAGATGCCAGTGTAATGCTCATTCTCTGGGTTCTAAAATAAAAGCAGTCTGTCAGTAAAGTGCCCTCAGTCTGACCTGCGAAATAGTTCTATATGCCAGAGGCATTTCAGGAACTAGAAAGAATCTGGAGGATGACAGTTTATACATACTTGTGGGTTGAGATGCAGCGATTATAGGGGACGTTTCATTTCTTGGGGCTAATAAAGATAAAGATCAGCTTTCAATGAATCAGAGTTGCTTATGTATTTAGTACCGGGGTTTGAACTCAGAGCCTCTCACTTGCTGGGCAGGTGCTCTACCACTTAAGCCTCCAGCCCCTTTTTTGCATTGATATTTTCAAGGTAGATTTTCCCTTTATGTCCAGACTTACCTAGGCTGTAGTTTTCCTACATGTGCTTTCCCCATTGCTGGAATAGCAGGTGCACAGCACCACAGCCTTTCACTGGTCAGGATGATGGTCCATCAAACTTTTTGCCCAATCTGGCCTCAAGCAGGAATGAACAGGAATTTCTCCCATATCTGTCACCTAAGTAGCTAAGATGACGGGCTTGAGCTTCCACAACTGGCTCAATGCTAATCCTTCATCATACAAAAGACATTTCATGTGCTGGCCTTACCAACACAGACAAGTAAAATCAGAATAATACAGGGAAGATTGGGATGGCCCCTAATCAAGAACAACATGCAAGTTCTTAATCTGTACATTTTCAGAAAGACCTTTACAAATATTGAACTTTTCAATAAACCATGTTTTTTTCCCGAATGGAGAATTTGCAGAATCAGAAGATATTTTGAAGTACTGAGGTGAAGAGCTTGGTAGTTTTTGAGAAGACTTTCTTAGGGAATGTGAATGGTCTGTCAATGGACCCTTCTCTGGGCACACAAATCTAGGACTGCAGGCATGAGCAGCTCAGAGCTGGCTCATAGGCCAAACTTGGGGGCTTGAAGTCAAACCACATGGAGGGATACATTCTCAACCAGTTTTAGCTCCAATTAGCTAACAAACCAGAGGTAAGCTAGCCAATCAGAGGTAAAACTGAGAATCAGAATCTGTATGTAGCCTCTTTGCATCCCTCCTTTCAATGCCCCTTTCCCTTTCTTTGAAGTCTATTTTTCTTTGTTTTATGCCTACTCTAAAAAAATGACTGAAACTGGCTATAAAAAAGGAAAGGAAGTTCATTTCAGCTCATAGCTCAGAAGCTGGGAATTCTGAGACTATGACACGGGAAGGGACCCATGCAGCTACTTCAGCTCATGGTGCAGAATGTGCATGCAATAAGGGAATTGAGGGGTAGTCTCACCTGCCTTTCCCACAGAGTCTATGAGAGGGAGAGCCCCATAGAGAGTAAGAGTGGATCCAGTTCTGCAAGGTTTGAGAACAGCATCTGTCCCTTTCTGTGCCTGCACCCAATGACACAAACACCTCCACCTAGACCCCCTCTACCTATACTGCTGCACTGAGGATTTAAATTTTCCACATATAACTTGTGGGGGCCCAGGTCACAGCATCCTGTCTCCTCATTTAGATCAACAGGAAACTTTCCTCCCAGAGTCACAAGAATCATCTGTGTTCCAATGTTCAGAGACCTCACACAAATCTCCCTTTCCACATGAGAAAAGTTAGTCAAGTATTCATAGATTCCTCTCCTGGTTCCCGGTGTGTATCCCATGAGCACAGACATCTATGAGATGGAAGAGGAAGAGAAGAAGCTCTGGGTTAAGTGCTCGAGGCCTCCAGAATGGGATCATGAGCCAGTATCAAGCACAAGCTTGTTTATGAGGCAGTATTTCACATTGCCTTTATCCTCTCATGCCTTTTTGCTGTGTTCTGTTCGCAGTCCTTCTTGCTCATGTCCTCTCATGGGCATGCTGACCAGTTGTCTGCAATAGTGACCCTAGAGCCACCAATAAATACATATAATAAGTCCATATTCCCTTAAAGCTCTCAGAAATGCAATAAAAAAGAAACCACTAGAAATATTTGAAATGAGATAAAGAAGTAGATGTGTGCTACATATCCTGAAGCTTAGGAGGAAAACAGCATAACTTAAATGGTGCACATGTGTAATTGGAGATAGAATCGGACCACACAGGAAAGAACGCACAGTCTGTAGACAGTTGTATTACAGTTAGTACACAGGATTTGGATTCTACAGAGCATAAAGGAAACAAGAAGCAGAGCAGGGCATCATGAGAGAGATAGGATCTCACAGACAAAATCTTGAACGGATGGTAGCTCATTACTGCAAGAACAAACCAGTTCTGCCTTAAGAAAACTCAGCACTAATTAGAAGCAGAGTCTGCACTGGAAGAGTCTTCATTTTGTTCTTTCAGTGTGAGACACAGCAAAAATCCAATTTCCAAATGGCAGCCTTTGCTTCTATTTCTTCATGGCAGGGAGTCTTTGCCACGGCCTTATGGCCACCATTCCAAACTCAGTTCTTGCTCACGTTCCCTTTACTACTTTATTGTTAACTTGAAAGAAGGAGAAGTGGGATCTGTGAGTGTGTGTCATTTCTCATTGATTTTTCTGGCAGCTTTCATTTCATTTTATTTTAATTACCTATTTTTTATTATGACGTAGTTGTACAAAGGGATTTCAATGCAATATATCTGTTTCAATGAAGTATATCATGATTAGTGTTATTCATTTCATTGTTCACCCCATTATCCCTAGTTCCCCATCCCCTCAAGTTACTTGACTCTATTTTCCCTTTTTATTTCAGTCCTTGGGCTTGAACTCAGGGCCTGGGCACTATCCTTGAGCTTTCTCAAGGCCTAGTGCTCTACCAGTTGAGCCGCAGCATCGCTTTTGGCTTTTTCTGTGTATGTGGTACCAAGAAATGAAACCTAGGCCACTATCACTAGGCCACAATCCCAGCACTCTGGCTCCATTTTTCATATGTGAACATCAATATTATGACTACATTTTCCCATCCTGTCATTGTCCAAAAATGGAGATTCATCCACCCTTCCCCACACTTGGGTCCAGGACTTCCCACTGGTGTCAAGCCAAGCAGAACATGTACCCTCTTTCACCACTATGCGAACAGCTAAGGAGCATTTATTGTTTTTCTAGAACATAGAACTCTAAGTTTTGCAACTGATGTTACATTGTCAACTTCTATTAAATATGTAAAATAGAATCCATGTAAGACGATATGGTCTTTAGCAAATTGACCAACTGAGCATGCACTTCTTTCTTACTCCTGACAGGATGCAGTTAGCCATGACTGATAAGGAACAGAAAAATTTAAAATTAACGGTCTTTAAGAGAAAATATTGTAATGGAACCTTCTCTTTCACAGGTAATTCCAGACCTGTAGACCAAAGGTGGATAGGAATTTTTCATAGGCCATCTAAGTAAGGTCTTAAGCCCTGAGAGCCAACATTGTTGTTCTCACCACAAAGACAATCCACTGTCAATCTAGAGAAAGTATATTGGTAACATGTAAGTTTTGCCCAACCTCTCTCTCCCCAATTTTGTGTTTGTTATCATTCTACGCTATGTGTCCACAGTCACTTTGCAGTCATTTTTGACTAGAAAAGATAAGACTACTTGTTAACACAGCACAGCCTTATAGGATAGTCACTCCCAAATGAGGATAATTACTAGGAATAATTAGGCTGCACCCTGGAGCTGGAGAAGTCACCTGATGGAAAAAAGATTGTGCCCCTTAATTAAAAGCTGTGGTAACAGCTTTCCCAGAATCCAGGAGAACCAGAACTAAATTTTAGTTTGACCAGCCAAGCCACTAATGTTATTGGGATTCTTAAGTTCTGCGTATTGCCCCCTGCTCTCATTTTCTTTTATTTAAAACGAATGCTCATGTCTATACCTTGAAGATGTCTGAGGGTGATCGAACCTGCCACATTCCCAGGGCATCATGCCAATATTCTCCTTTGTCTACCTTATTTCCTAAATCAACTCCCTATCACTTTCACTACTTCTATATTTTGCCTAAATTCCTCTCGAGGCCACATGTAAGAATCAAGGTTGAGGAGCTGCAATGAATTTCCAGTCATACTTCTACTTCCTTCCCCAAATTTCAGGAGTTCTATATGGAATGTTCCACTGCTATTTACCCTTCTACATCAAACAGACATAGTGAAGGGCAGAGAAAGGAGATTTAGTACCTGGCAGCAATGGAAAGAAAGAATCGAGTACATCTTTCAGCTTCGGAGATGCAGACACTTGCTTTAGGTTAATTAATGAGAATTGGGGTGGAGGATGAAGAAAGATTTATTCAAATCACAGGCATGGCTTCGTAGGCCATTATCTAAAACTCCTACTTTTCTGATTCCCAGAAGGGGAATTTGACTCAAATGGCAGAATACTAACCTTGAGTAAAAGTGAGTTCAAGCCCCAGGACCAAAACACAGAGAAAAAAACAAAAACCTGTGTACATTATATTTAGTTTATGAAGTCATTGGTTGTTGGGTATCTAGGCTAGTTCTATTCCTTGGCAATTGTTTATAAGTATGAAATATGCAGATTATCTCTCTTATATGTTAATTTATATTTCTTTGTATAAATGCCCAAGAGAGGTATAGCTGAATTATATGGTAATTCAGTTTCTAGTTTATTGAAGATTCTCTGTGCTGATTTCCATAGGGATTGTACTAGTTCACATTTCTACCACTAGTGAATTGCATGCATCCTTATCTGCATTTGCAGTTGTTTGTCTTCTTTCTGATTGAAATGAAATTCCATTGTTGCATTTCAGTGTTGATTTGACTTAAGATATCTAATCCTGGAGGTTGCACACTTGAGTTGTACATTACAAGTTGAGTTACTTTACAGTATCCTGAAAGCCAATTTTCATCAAAGCACTAATTTTTCCTTTGGCAAATGTCTCAGAAGTGACCTTGTCATTTCAGGAGGCTGGAAATTTCACCCTTGGATTAGGTTATCTTCAATAGTGTGGACAGGTGCTTCAAGAAATCACTTCTGGATTCCTACCTGCTCAGGAGGCTGAGATCAGAGGTTCCTGGTTTGAAGTCAGCCCAGCAGGAAAGTCTGTGAGATTCATATCTCCAATTAATCACCAAAAAACTGGACATGGAACTGTGGCTCAAAGTGGTAGAGTGCTAGCCTTGAGTAAAAGAGCTCAAAGGATAACACCCAGGCCCCGGAGTTCAAACCTTTTCATCAAGGAGAGAAAAAAAAAGGAGGGGGTGTGTTGCCATGACATTGCATTGCACTCCCAGACTAGAAGTTACTTCATCTGCCATTGTCTTTCCTTATACCTAAAATTACTTTTGTCCTTGCCCTATAAATATCATAAGTATCCTCAGACTTTATTCCCAGGTAGATAGGTTTAAGATCTGGCTTTCCCCATTCTTTTTCTCCGGGATTGGTTTACTAAGTGGCAGGCCAAATGGGCCTGATGTGCTCACAAAACGTCCAGCATTGCTTGGAATTCTGGAAGTCCCTGAGCAGGTGCTTGTTCTAGGATGATGAAGACAGTTTTGCGGAAAGGAGAAACCCTCCAGACGAATGTCCCACAAGGGAGGTGAAGAGAATACCACACACACTTTCCACATTTCCTGTCACAAAGTCAACTCCTTTGGCTGAGCTAAATGAGAGAGGACACCTTCACAAGTCTTAAACCTCAGCCAGTCATGGGGCTTGAACTCTGGGCTCTACCACTTGAGCCACAGTGCCACTTCCACTTTTCTGGTGGTTAATTGGAGATACAAGTCTCATGGACTTTCGTGACCAGGCTGGCTTTGAATCCTGATCCTCAGATCTCAGCATCCTGAGTAGCTAGGATTACAGACAAGAGCCACCAGTGCGCAGCTTTCCTCCTCTTCTTTGTCCTTATTTTATTTTTATTCCCTCCCCATTTTTATTATCATCAATTATTTACACACAGGCATTCATTTTGAGATATTTACAAAATACCTTGATCAGATTTACCTCTTCCATTACTTCCCATTCCCTACTGCCTAAACCAATCTCAACAAGCCACTTCCCCCTTGCAGAATGTTTCCTGATCTACTCTTATTCCTCTCCTCCTCTTCCCACTAGAACCACCACCAGACTGCCTTACATTTTAGCTTGTAGCACTGCAATCATGAGATTGATCTGTTTTAATCCCTGTGTTCTAGTTTCTCTCACTAAATAAACTTGTTCTTAGTAAAAGGATTTTAGAGCAGAGCCAATGCATCCTGCAAACACAGCCTGGTCTTTCCCTGAACTTCTGTTATTTTAATAATTTGAACTGTAATCAGAGAGCACTGTCTCACCCTGAAAGCATTCTGAGTGTTTTGATTCCCCATCCTCCACTGTGACTGAGTTGCATCTTTGTTCTCTGCAGTCACCCAGCAAGGAAGACTGCTGAGCATCAAGATTTAAACTCTGGAATAACATTCCTAAATTTGAGGAGCAGCTATGCCACTGCCCCAGGGCCAGAATGCTCAGCCAGACAGAGGCCATGGGTGAAAGGGAACCTGGATACCCTGCAGTTCATTTGGCAGAAGTGAACATCACATCTCAGTGACCAGCAGTAAATGTTTTTATATTGCTCAGGAAGAAGTTAACACATCAAAGTGAGGCCTGGGCCATTGTGGTAGGTGTGTGCCTTACTTCAGGCTCAGTGTGATCAGACTTAGGCCGGGAATTCTAGCTACTTAGGAGGCTGAGATCTTGCCAGCCTTGTCAAGAATGTCTATGAGCTTCTTCTCTCCAATTAACCACCAAAAGGCCAGAAGTGGAGCTTGGCTCAAGTAGTTGAACAATAGTCTTGAGCAAAAGAGCTTGGGGACAGTGCCCAGACTCTTAAGTTCGAATACTAGCCCAGCATCTGTGCACACACACACACAAACACACACACACACACACACACACACACACACACACACACACACACAGGGGCTCAGTGTGAGGCACAAATCTTCTGTGCATTATTGGTAAGAACCCAGTTTTAGATACAATTTTTAGATCCTCAGCCCATTCCCCAAATTAAATGACGTAACTTGTGTTAGCTCCCAACCTTGGTCCTGAAACTGCTCCTACCTTGAGCCTCCAGTGGCATCAGCAGAATGCTGTTTGCCCAGGTCTGATCACAATTGTTAAACACTCCCACCCCAACTCCTGCCCAGGCTATGTATAATCTCTGATGTCCAGCAGTGGCTGCAGAGGACCCTCACCCATAAATGGCTCCACCAGGTAACCTCATGAAATTGTTTATGAAAAGTCCACATGAAAACTGCCTATGAAATTCCTTGTGAAAAGGGCAAGGTCCACTGAGAGTAAATGACCACATGATCCAGGCAGATGAGCACTTATTAGCAAGTAAACTGCTGGCCTGTCCACTGTGAGCGTCCACAGACAATGGCCAAACCCTAACGGGGTCCAAGTGTAAGTAAGGAGGGAGAATGAGGAGGTGTGACCAGGGTGGTCCAGGCTGTGGTCTCAGAAAACGAGATGGTGCCTACCTCCAGGTGTACCAGTTACCTAAGTAATACAGTCCTGGGTGGGGAAGTGTCTGCACTGAGGGGGCGGGGTTATGGGAGCCTTCCTGGGTGGACCTCACATCAAGCAAGGCCAACTGAAAATTTCACTTCTGTGAATCAGCTTGCTTGCAGGCAGGATATCCTGGACCAAAACTAAGAGTAGAAGGAACTGAAACTAAAGAGGAATGAAAGAAACAAAGCAAAACTATCTTATTATTACCTTTACACTTAGATTGCATACTTTTTAGCTCATCACCAGGAAATTCCAGAATTCCAGAACTTTAAGGCCAAAGGGTATTCAGTAAATATCAGATATACACAGAATCAAAAATTGAACAGTCTGGAATGTGAATCTTGTTCTGCTTGATGACCAGTAACTGTTACTGATATTGTTGTTTTGCTTAATGATATATGACATATACCTGAATTGTAATTGCTATCACTCACCGCTAATTTCTGTCTCTGTAATTTGCTTGCTTTTGTTATTGCATGGACACACCACCTGTGAATGGTTTATGCCTTCAAAACCCTACTGAATGGAAGACCAAATCTGCATTCTACTATCCACCTAGTGGGGTGTAGTTGCCACACAGCTGATTGAAACTTGCTGCTACTTTAGCTGAGTGCTGAGGTATCTCATTGTTTTCTGGTATGTATCATTATTCATGATGAACAGCTTCCTGCCTCTGAAGATGGTGACCTTGGCTGGATAGGCAATGATGATGTCACACTCTTTGCTGTGCACAGGCATCTGTCCTTCCACTGCTTGTTAGCACTTCATGAAGCAAGTACTTACTCAAGATCTCCAGATTACGTTTATAGATTTTCTCACTTTAGGGTTTCATAGTTTTCAAAAGGAAACAAAAAAAGCATAAGAAATCTCTCCAGAAATTAGTTGTAGACTATTTATGCCGGTAATGGAGCTTAAACGCGGGGCTTTGAAGGCTATTTAACACTTGAGCCACACCTCACTTCTGGCTTGTTTTTTGTTTTTTTGGGTTTTTTTTGGAGGGTAATTGGAAATAAGAATCTCACAGACTATGAGACGTTCTGTCTGGGCTGAACCATTATCTTAGATCTTGGCCTACTGAATAGCTAGGATGACAGACATAAAGCCACCAGCACCCATTTGGAGACACTTTATAGAGACTAAGTGGATTGTATTTTCCCTTGACTCACAGAAGAAGCAACCCACAGCCAGTACCATTATCCAGGCAATTTCAACAATTTCATGTTTTCTCTCCAACATCTCTTATTCAATTGCTTAATTATACAATTAACTATTATCTTAGAGTCTAATAATGGAGCACATGAATGCTAAGAATAGAATACATCATGAGTAGAATGTGGTGTTAGTAATTATTGACTATGTCTTGGCTTTGACACTGGGAGGGGATAGTTAGCATCTCCTAGGGAGCTAGAGGATAAAGTTAAACTCAAGAACTTAGTTGTGAAGCAGATTACTGTCTATGCCCACCACTACTCCCCCCACAGAATGGAAACACCAAGTTTACCTTTTTAATTTTTCCTGGACATAGTCTCTAAAGAGACTGTGCTAAAGAGAGTTTACTAAAGCAAAGGCAGTGTTCATTAAACATGTATGGTGTGAGCAGTATTGAGCATGATTGCCCCATCCGAAACCAGCAAAATCTGTCCTTCTTTGTGTACCACATAAAGCCACTGTCTTGAAGTAAGAGATCTGGACAGTGATCAAATGTCTTTATGGACACTTAGCTTTCTTCATCTTTCAAATCAATATAGTAATATGTACGCTATAAAACTTAGAGCAACATCCTCAAGATAAAAACACTGTCAATCAGGAGTTAGCATCTCACCACTATTCCCTAACACCCATCTGTGAGGGGGGAAGGGGAAAAAGAAAAAGTGCCTGTAAGGGAGACAGGATAAAAAGTGCTACACATAACATGTGACAGATAACATGTGTCCCATCATATCTCATCCCTATAGTGGCTTGGTTTCCCATGCAAATGTTTCTGTTTCCCATAATATCCAGTGTCCGTTCACCCCCCTAAAAAAGAGCCATGGAAGTACATACATAAGCCATCAAGCAATCAGTGCAATGCTTACAGGAAGAAATATGGAAGGATCTTAATGCTATAGAATGGGGACTCCATCAGACTCATTTTTTGGGCCCCTCTCTCCTGAGAGTCTCACTGTCTTATTTGCCCAGCTTTCCTTTCACTTTCAAATAGCTTGTTCTGTCTGCTGTAAGAAAAACAAGACAATAAGAAAGCTTGTAAGAAATAAATTCAAGAATGACAAGAACATGAAAGAAATCCTTTATGGAAGAGAGCTTTTCCTGGGGAGAGAAAGGGTGAACAGAGATGGTGAAAGAAAGTATTTTAAAGTCAAAGTATTTTAAATACATGTATGAAGACAGAAGACCTGTGGGATTTATTTTTCTGAAATTACAATGGGAAAAAAGGGAGAGCCATGAGGATGGGAAAAATAGATCTCATTAGAGTATAACATAAATAAATATGAATGTGTTGTTCTTTGTTCAGTAAATAGGTGTAAGTAATTTTTACAAGAATTGAAATTAAAATAATTAAAGTTGCAAAAAAGTTGCAAAAATATTCTGATTGAAATGAGTAATTGCACACACAGGGAAGATTTTTATTTTCTGACCTCCCTGAAATGTTCTTTGATACTTCCCTGCTTTCCTATTTCTCTGTTTCTCTTGCATTGATATACAGCACCAAGAATTTGTGGTCCACACCATCATTCGCTTCCTCCACAGCACTTTTAAGGATTTCTGTTGGGATAAATAGGTATAGTTCCCTGAGTGGAAAGAGGAAATGGAGACGCCCATACTGGGACCACAATCTTTACTTCTCAAAACTAAAATGTGACATAGCACAATAAAACTGGCTATAGAAATATTTATACATACTTCCGTATGTCTTCTTTCACCATATAGACCTTCTGCCTTTGTTTCCAAAATGCTGGTTTCCAAGCCCTTGCTAAACCTTGCTGTGGTTAATTAAATCATACATTTAGAGCAAATAGAACACTCCTTACTGTTACTAAATACATTCTATACGGCAAGGGTTATGCAGGCATCTTATGCTCTACCTTATTGAATGACAGATGACAAGACGATATCATAGTGAGTCACTCAGGCTTTGAGAACAAATATCAGTCAGCCCTTACTAGCAATATGATATAATCTGACCTTGCCTCAATGTCTTCATTCATAAGCTGAAGATTATGATAAAGGGATTTTTTGAAGACTAAATTTAATGAAAAAAACACCACAAGTAGATAAATATATGAGACATGTCAGAAGTTCAAGAAAAAGGCTGAGCTTGGAGCTGAGTTGTAGACACGAGCGTAGAAATACTGACATTCTGGATTGCTCCTCAGTACCATAACCAGTGGAAGCCCAGCAAAGACTAAGGATTCCTCAAAGTTAGCTGTCATCACTAATCATTTTTATAACCAATATGTATAGTTATCAGATGTTTGTAGACAGAGTAGTTGAAGTCAGACTTGTTACATTTCAAATAAAGGACCATAAATTCAACTCAACACAGACTCCATGCCTGGCACAGTGGATTATGTCTGTAATCTCAGAGAAAGACCAGAGGATCACAGTCCAAGGCTAGTCCTCAGCAAAAATAAACAAGCAAAAACATGTGAGATTCTAATAAAATATAAGCGGGTCTAAGAAAAGGTAGAGGGTGTGGTTTATGTGATAGAGTTCCTGCCTGGCATGTATAAGTATCACTTTAGAGCCAAATACTACCAAAAGTAATAAAAGAATAACTTTCACTGTACAGGTTTACTTAACTGTTACTCAAAAAAATACTCTTAAACAATAAATTGTATCCATCCTATCGAAAGTAATTTAGTAGATATTTGTCTAATGTCAAGACCACTTCTTGGTCTTGAGAGGAGAACAAGTAGCAAGAAGGAAGAGGCCAAAGACTGTGGGTCCTAAACAATTAAAAAGAGAGGGTATAAAGTTGGGTACCTGTGGCTCCTAACTTCTGGGGAGGGTGGTATGGAGAGGACCATGACTCACAACAGCCTGGTCATATACATAAGACCCCTTTTCAACCAATAGCTGAGCACAGAGGTATATACCTGTCAGCCCAACCCTGTGGAAACCATGGTCAAGAAACTCACAGTTCCAGGATAGTTTGAACAGAAAACCTACACGACTTCATTAGCACAGAAGAAGCTGAGCATAGTGGCATATGTCTGTCACCCCAAATAGTATGGATTGTAAAACAGGAGGATCGATGTCCAGGTGTGCACCTGGAAAGGACCTAATATCCTACATTAAAAAAAGAACATGTGCCCCAAAGGGTTAGCACAGCAGTAGAGTATCTGCCTAGCAAATGTGAGGTCATGAGTTCAAACCACAATAATACAAAAACTAAAATAGGGGATTTTTGTGTTATATTCAAGGCAGACCCTGAGTTGAATTTGCTGGATTTAAAAGGTTGATGAAGAAAGTATTCTAGTCCAATTACAGTATGACAAATTGAATATAGAAACAATATGGCGGATGATAGTTGGAGCTTACACCTGTATTTCTGGCTACTCAAAAGGTTGAGATCTGGAGTATCTTGGGTCCAGGCCAGCCCAGACAGAAAAGAGAAACTCAATTTCCAAAACAACCAGCAAAAAGGAGGGCTAGTTAGCCTACAAAGTTTGGGGCCCTGAGTTCAAACCTCAATAAAAGAGGAAGGATAAAGGGAAGGGAAAGAAAGGTCCAGAGTGGAAGAGAGAGAGGGAAAAGGGATTCTGTCTCCAGTTAACTACCAAAAATGCTGGGCTTTCTACCACTCGAGTGGTAGAAAGGCAGCCATGAGTGAAAAAAATCAAATATGGACGTGAGGCCCTGAATTCAAGCGCTAGCATTGGCTCAAACAAACAACAGCAAGAAAAATAAAAAAAGCAATTAAGAGTCCCTTTCTATGTGACTTCAGTGAAGATAAAAGGAGAATCAAAGAGATCATAACTGTCACTTTTAACATAACATTAAATCTTGTCAGGCTTGGTGCTGGAGTCAGAAGCAGCCAGAGTGTGAAGAGTCATACTTCAGAAGTGACATCCACAGTCACATGGTAAGGAAGTTCCCTTCTACGAGAGAACACGTAGAACAACCAGATATGGAGATTTGCATTTAAATGCAAGCTAAACCAAAAGAGACAAGCAAAAGAAGCTCAGATAGAATATTATGGAAGATACCATGAAAAATCATCCCAGAGACAAGTGGATTATAGTCGAGAACAAGCCTGATACTTGTATCTCATGCCTATAACCCTAGCTATTCAGGAGGCTGAGATCTGTGGATCACAGTTTAAAGCCAGCTCAGGGAAGAAAGTCTATGAAACTCTTTACTTAATTACCAAAAAGAAAAAGTGAAGCTGTGGTTCAAGTGGTAGAGTGCTATCATTGAGCAAAAATGCTTGTGAAAACAGGCCCTTAGTTCAAGCCCCAAGACAAGCACATGCACATGTACACACACACACACACACACACACACACACACACACACACACACACACACACACACAGAACAAATATTGGAACTGAGAGGAGGTGGAGACAGGGAAAGAGTGTGAGCATGATAATCACATGAAGCTTCAGAGAAACTTCTAAGTTAGATTAGTAAATGGCTATTAGGACAAAAAATTAAATGTTAAAATTTCTTCCCAATATATTAGCTTAAGAAAGAAAAAGAACCCCATAAGTCTGATTTCTTTGCAGATAAATACTTTTAGACGGATTTAAGTTTTTTTGAAAGGCATACAATAATAGTATAATACACCAGAGCTTTAAATCAAATGAGCTAGTCAAATCACTCTAGTTTTCTGCTTAATTTTTCTTCTTCACTTAAGTACATTACCTCATTGACAAGCTGTCTACACTTTAATAAATGTATATTTTACTAATTTTTGATGCTTCTTACTAAAACATTATGTTATTTCTCATTCTTTGGCAACTGATTTTTTACTTAAATTTTGTATAAATTGAAAGGCTAAAAATGCCAGTAATTTAGCAGGTGCTGGGAGTTCATGCCTGTAATTCTAGTTATTCAGGATGCTGTGATCTGAGGATCACAGTTCAAAGACAGCTAGAGAAGGAAAGTTCGACAGACTCTTGTCTGCAATTACCTAGCAAAAAGCCAAAGTGGAGCTATGGCTCAAGTAGTAGGGCACTAGCCTTGAGCAAAAAAATTCAGTGCCAGTACCCAGGCGCTGAGTTCAAGCCTTAGAACAGACACACACACACACACACACATACACACACACACACACACACACACACACACACACACACACTTGGTAATTATAAAGAAGGAGGAGGAGGAAGAGGAGGAGGAAAAGGAGGAGGGATTTGCTAAGCTATAGCAACCTCATAGCTATAATCCTAGCTACTCAGGAAGCTGATATCTGAGGATGGTGGTGCAAAGCCAGCTCAGGCATGCTACTAGAAAGTTCAATAGTAAATGAATATGCAATTGAAATAATTATGTGATAATTATCTTTATTGCTGTATATTATCTCCATAGTAATATACCCATTTTATTCTGGTAAACTACTTTGAGTAATAAAAAAGCATTTCCTTCTAACAAGCATTTAGGAATAAATAGCCCAAGATATGTTTAACATGGACTATAATATAGTCTAACTAGTAGCTAGTATTGGTAGAAAAAATGCATCTTAAAATCCTCAAGCAACCAGGTGCTGGTGGCTCATGCCTGCAATCCTAGCGAATCAGCAAGCTGCTATCTAAGGATCATAGTTTGAAGCCAGCCTGAACATTGAAGTCTATGAGGTTCTTATCTTCAATGAACCCCTAGAAAACTGGAAGCAGTGCCATGGCTCAAATAGTAGGGTACTAGCCTTGAATAAAAAAGCTCAGAGACCAAGCCTGGGCCCTCCAATCACTGACAAAAAAAATCCTTAGGCTGGGAGTTTGACCTAGTGGTAGAGTGCTTGCCTAGAAGGCACAAAGATCCGGGTTCGATTCCTTGGTACCACATACATAGAAAAAAGCCAGAAATGGTGCTGTGGATCAAGTGGTAGAGTGCTAGCCTTGAGAGAGTCTCAGCACAGTGCCCAGGCCCTGAGTTCAAGGCCCAGGACTGGCAAAAAAAATCCTCAAGTATTCTATGGTAAGCACAAGAATTCAGTGATCTAGACTCGAAGCCCAACCTACAACACAGGTGTAGGAAAAGCTGCCCAGCTGCAGTAGCTACCAGGTACTTCTGCAATGGAGGAGTCACGGGATGGGGGAGTGTCTCAGAAACCTAGGACCTATGACTTTTACCCTTCAAAAAAGGACTCATTTGTGAAAATGTGTGGGAAAGATGAAGACTCTTTCCTCTGAGAGCGAAGAGCTTCAAATACAAACAGCAGTCAACATTAGCTCACTCAGGCAATGCTATGGCCTAGGGTTCCTGGAAACAGAGCCTGACACAGTCTTCCATGTGCCTGACATACTCAGGAAGTCCTGTTCAGACCAAGACCTGTTGAGACAAATAGGAAAGGAAGGGGGTTGGCTGAGAAAGGAGATGGTCTTAAGGCATTCTATCCTGGAGGTAGGACTGCTAAGTAGGTGTACACAGGACACACCTCAGCCACCCATCAGTTGACCCTTGGGTGAGGGACAAGTCACTAGAGAAGATCCCTAGGAAGATATACTGACACACAGGAAGTTGAGAGTCGGAAGGACTGACTTTCTAGCATGTCTAGAAGTGATCTCATTAAGGATGAAAGTCAGTGAGCAGCTACTCTGTTTTATTTAATCTATTTACCACTCAGAAATTCTGACTGATGTGGATTATCATTTTGCTGCATCCCCATTTCTTCTTAAAAGCAACAAAACCACCTGGGGTTGGCAGGCCAACCAAATATGTGGTCAGTGCTGTTGATAAAATACAGTGATGTAGTTCAACTTTTTTCCTACTGATTGGTTAAAAGGACACATTAGGAAATCCACTTGCCTGGCTACCAGTTTAGTAACAGTGACCATGGAGGAAGATCAGGCTTCGCCACTGATCTGTCTTCAATTTGTGTGCACCACCATGTCTCATGTCTCAGGGGAGACAATGTCTTCTCGGTCAGCAAGCCACTGATTCTCCAGTGAACTTCATCCTGGATTTGTGTACACTCAGACCTTTGGAGGTCTATGGGAAGAATGCTGCATGTCACACAGGCCAAAAGTTCCATGTGAATGGGAGCTGAAATCAAACAAAACTTACCCCTTTACACCCACACATATCGTGATGAGAATTTTCAATGAGTCCCAGAAGATTGGGCTTTCTGTGAGAAGAACCATTCTCGATACAAAACAAAAAGTCCCTAATCTGCTGATCATAAGTGCATATTAATTGTTCAGTGACCTTTTATAGTCAAATAAAACAAATCAGTATGAGAGCAGAAAGTTTAGTTCCATCTTTACCAACTACCTAACTTGGACCAATGGAAGTGTGATTGAAGAATACCTCCTCTGTGGGCTGGGCTGTAGCTCAGTGGCAAAGCACTTTCCTAGCAACTGCAACGTCCTGGGTTCGATCCCCAGTGCCAAAAAAGAAAAGACACAAAAAAATTCAGTTAAAAAAAAAAGAATAGGGGCCGGGAGTTTGGCCTAGTGGTAGAGTGCTTGCCTAGCATGCACAAAGGCCTGGGTTCGATTCCTCGGTACCACATACATACAAAAAAAAAAGCCGGAGTGGTGCTGAGGCTCAAGTGGTAGAGCTCTAGCCTTGAGAAAGTCCAAGGACAGTGCTCAGGCCCTGAGCTCAAGCCCAGGACTGGCAAAAAAAAAAGAATACCTCCTCTACCACAGGTCATTCCACAATAGATAGGGGGCCCTGAGTAGTCCTCTGAGAGTGTGGCTGGGCTGGAAAGCCAGGATGGAACCCCATTAACCTGGAAAGAATAGCAATTTGGGTGATTTTGAAAGTTTGGCAGTCTTCTGGTCTGTCTGAGTGTACATTACCCCAACAATAAAAAACTATTGAAAAATGTCTGGGACTGATTTACCAAGAGGTTAATTTAGCCCTTGTGTTTGTGGAGTCCCAACCCACTGTAAATACTACAGCTACACTAAATTTCCTCCCTTTCCATGCCTCGCAAGGAAGCTTAACCTCCACCTAGTTTTGGAGTCACAAACCTTATGTAAACTACCAGAGAAGGAGACTGTGACCCTACTTTATCCTTAACATGTTATAGTCTGCTTTCTGGCCCTAATAAATAGTTACTGGTAATGCTCCTTCTTTGGTTAGCTTTGTCTGCAGCTATGAACTACCCACAGTGCTGCAAATTATTACTCTTCGCCCTCACTTCTCAGAATGTACTAGCTGGCCTCACTCCATCTGCTCACATTTGGCATGGATGGGATTTAGTGATCCATAGAAGGCACAAGTGAGACTCATGCCAGCCCCATTGCTGTGGCTCCTGCTCAACTCTCCTATCCATTGGAATTCTGGGCCCCAAAATTCTGAGGACAGAGGTGTATCCCTAGAGGAATCTCTTCTTTCCACTCACTCACTTGACAATCAGTCATTTTGTTCTCTGAAACTGATGCTGAAACTACCTCAGGCAGTAAGAAATGTCCTTACTCAAAGACCAGTGGAACAAAAGACAAGTCCACAGCTGCCACAATGATGAAGCTCTGGAGAGGCTCCTGGTGAGTTATAGGCTCGGGAGACTCTGGAAACCCCTGGTTTTCTGCATAAGCCTCTCCCCCAGCTTAAGAGCTGGTTCTTCCATAGGGCCCTAGTTCCTCTTGCATTTCCTAAGCAACAGTTCCTGACGGGAAATGCAGATTTGCTGTTCCCAATGCATATTTGTCTTTTCCTCTCCCTTTTCCATTATGAAATGGACACCTGATTCCTCTCAAATTTCATATGATCAAACTATTCTCCTTTTTGTGATTGTATTAGGAGGTAGAACATGGTTGGGATTAGATTAGCAGAGAGCCAAGCCTCCAGGATGGGATTCCAATCAGTGGAAGAATCCTGTGGAATTTGTTCCACCCTGTTCTCAGGATGCCCTGAGAAGAGAGCCCTGCCACCAGGCAGCTTGATCTCATACTTCCAGCCTCCAGACTGTCAGAAATAGATGTCATGGAAGCAGAGGTATGGCTTGTATGATAGGTAGAGTGCCACCCTGTAGTGAGATGAGTCAGGGGAGGAAGCCAGGAAGGAAGGAAGGAAGGAAGGAAGGAAGGAAGGAAGGAAGGAAGGAAGGAAGGAAGGAAGGGAAGAAGAGAAGGAATGATATCTATTGTCTATAAAAATACAATCTATGGTAACTGAGAATCCTGGCTCACACAGACTGCCACTGAGTATCACAAGCTTTGGTATACCCAAGCACATGCTTCCCACATGTGGGAATTTAAGCACACATCCTTCAGGAATTAAGAGTGATTTCCCATGAGTGTCCAGTGTAGGAACTGGATGGCAATACTAAAACTTCTCTCCATATCTGTATTTACCTAAAGGCTATCTCCTCCTCACACTGGTGGGTGTGTGTGTGTCTGATTCACAGCCACATGGCCCGATAACCAGGTGGCCACATGCTTGCTGACAAGTTCACACAGTGCTTATTCACAGGCTATGCACATATGTCTACAGCTAACTGGTTGTATTGTATTATCTACAGTTAGCTGATCCTTACAAAGGAAACCAGAAACAATTCTCAAGATCATGAGAACAAAAAATAAAATGGAAGAGGAGACAGCTCTCCTAATAGAAACTACATTTACAAGTAAAAATTCCTTACTTCTTTTTTTTTTGTATGCTAACTATTTTTTGCCAGTCCTGGGCTTGAGCTCAGGATCTGAGCACTGTCCTTGGACTTTCTCAAGTCTAGAGCTCTACCACTTGAGCCTCAGCACCACTTCTGGCTTTTTTTTTTCTACATATGTGGTACCAAGGAATCAAACCCAGGTCTTTGTTCATGCTTGACAAGCACTCTACCACTAGGCCAAACTCCCGGCCCCTGTATGCTAGCTCTTACAGAGTTCTATTCCATTTAAAATGGCTAAGCTGAATGCCAGTGACTCACACCTAGGATCCTAGCTACTTGAATCTTGAGATGTGAGGACCACAGTTCAAAGCCAGCCTAGGCAGGAAAGACTGTGAGACTTCTTATTTCCTATTAATTACCAAAATAGTATAAAAGGCCAGAAGTTGAACTACGACTCAAATAGTAGACCTTGAGTAAAAAGAAAATCTCAGGGACAGTACCCAGGGTCTGAGTTCAAGCCTCAAGATAGTCACACACACACACACACACACACACACACACACACACACACACACTAAATACAACAGAATTTTCACAAACTTGCAAATAAATATTTAAGTTCCCAGAACATTTAAAATATTTTGTCAGTAGAGGTTTACCCTTAAATACATGGATAAACTATTAGCTAGTCTATCAGAAATGAGGAAATACACTAGATCAACAATTGAATAAGGTCTTCTTGTGTCTTATGGAATTCCCTGGTATTGAAGCCTTGAATATGTAATGGCCTTAACTGGTGACACTAAACAGAAAGGGCAGAGAAGTTTAAAAAATGGCAAACCCTATCCTTGCCTTCTCAAAAGCACTATTATGTAACTTTCTATATCCAGGCAGCGCTGACATCATTCTCAAACCATTTGGGAAGAGGCTATAAGGGGAAGAGCTTTAGTTTCACATTACCTGGTAATAGTACCCTAATATAATATTAAACCTCAAGCCTCAAACCATCAGCCTTTATTTGAATCAGTGAACTCTTATCCATCTGCCCACCTCAGACCTCAAGGCTTATAATCACCTTGCTAACTAATAGTACCTTGCTGACTAATTTTCCCTTGCTGAATTCCTGCTCTCTGTGAGTGTTTTGGTTGTACTGGGGGCAGTGTTACAGTTTAGGCATTGTAGCTAAAGAACTGAAGAATATCTGAACTATTCAATGCACTGGTCACATGACTACTGACCAGGTTGTAAAGTTCCTCCTGTCAGACAAGAGCCTCCTCTCACCTTAGGCTTTGACTTGCCTAGACATGTCACCAGACATGCTGACAGTTGTGGCCGTAGCAGCAATGGAACAAGAAAAGAACAGCTAAAGTAAATGTAGACGTCCATAGGAATTCTTCCTGTCCTCAAGAAGGCTGGACTTTCACGCAAACATAAATGCAACTGAAAGCACATACTCTGCTTATTCTAGAAAAGGCTGCCACACTGCACAGTGTTCGCATGAAATTCTTTCTTTGATTTGGTTGCTAGTGGTTTGACATTTTCAACTTGTTCTGGATGGAAACCATGTAAAATTCTCACATTGTATATTATTTCCATTCTAGACTGTGAACTCATTGGCCCCCATCCAAAAACTTAGTTCTGATTTCCTCAATCTTTGGCTACATCTACAATCCTCAAAAGCCTTCCATCAAGTCTGGCTTGAATCTAAAGGCTTTTTACCCACATTTACCCAGACCTGCTTGGAAACTAGCATGCCTGCAAACCCATTTCTCTGGACTCATAGCTCTTTCATCCAGTCATAGACAACTTCTACATTCTTTGCTTAAGGTAAAAAAATAACAAGATCAATGTGCATAGATGGCATGTGGAACCATGTCACTTGAGAGGAAGGGTGGTTGGAAGAGGTGTGGGAGAATAATAGAAGGTCTGACATTGATCAAGACACAGTATGGTCATAACCTGACATATTGAATCGAAACCCCCTTGCACAATTACTTAAAGGTAATTTTGAAAAAATAGGTGTCAGGCATCAGTAGCTCATACCTGTAATCTTAGCTACTGAAGAGACTGATATTTGAGGATAGCAGTTCAAAGCTAGCCCAGACAGGAAATCCCATGAGACTCTCATTTCCAACTAGCCACCAAAAAGCTGGAAGTGGAGCTGTGACTGTGGTAGAACATTAGCCTTGAGCAAAAACAAAACTTTAGGGATAGTTCCCAGGTCCTGAGTTCAAGCCCCAGTATGAAGAAAGGAAAGGAAAGGAAAGGGGAAAGGGGAAAGGGGGAAGGGAAGAAGGGATGGAAGAAAGGAAGGAAGGAAGGAAGGAAAGAAAGAAAGAAAGAAAGAAAGAAAGAAAGAAAGAAAGAAAGAAAGAAAGAAAAGAAAGGAAAGGGGGAGGGAGGAAGGGAGGAAGGGAGGAAAGAAGGAGGTTAGGAAAGAAGGAAAAAAGATGAAAGAGGAGGAAAGGAAAGGGAATGGGAAGTGCAGAAAGGGGAAAGAAAGGAAAGGAAGAATGATTTTGAAGATTCAGCATTAGCTTAATAGAAGTATACCGATTCTGCCAAACATATTCAAGGATATAATAGCTAATCATTGTTAATCTAGATAGACATGCTGATAGAAACCTGGAAAACACTTGCAAAACAGAAATCATCCTGCAAAATATCTTTTAGAGCTTAATTAGCACTGTAACTTGATAAATATTCTTCCTACATATGGGGAAAGAGGTAACATTCCTTTATTATTCATTTATTTAGTTTTGTGCTGGTACAGGGGCTTGAACTTAGGGCCTGGGTGCTATTTCTTACTTTTTTCACTCAAAAATAGTGCCCTTTCACTTGAGTCACAGCTCCACTTCCAGCTTTACAGTGTTTAATTAGAGATAAGAGCCTCATGGGTCCAGCTTTGAACTGGGAAACTCAGATCTTAGCCTCTTGATTATCTAGGAATACAGGTGCGAGCCACTGGTACCTGGGTATGGTCTCTCCTGAAATAAATAATGCTTTCTATAGATTGAATTTGTAAAAACATGTATATATGTTCAAAATTTTGTGTGTGTAGTATTTGTATGTAACACATGGCAGGATTGTGGCCAGGCATTGTGCAGTTAACCCATCTGGAGCCAATGCTGCTACTTGCAAAGAATGCCAGCATTATACACCCAGTAGAGATCCAGTGTGCGTGTGTGTATGTGTTACACCCTATAAATGTAATACAGGAAATTAACACAAGAGCATTTGCAAAGTAAAAGTTTATATGTCTTTATCTCCTGAAGATAAAGTCACAAGACTTGATTCCATTCCCCCACAGACTGGGAAGAAATGTTTACTAAATCTCTTCATGAGTCCAGAGAGAGTAGGGGCTGAATACATGTTCTCTCCAAATGTAGAGAGAAAAAGGCTTTGTTTGTTTTCCTTTCCTAAGATTTATTACAGCACCTGGTGCCCATAAGCTAAAGAGGCTGGTGGTCAGACCTCAGGCCAAGTTTGAAAACTAGTCCATAGAAAAGCATGTGTTGGCATCCTGTGCTCATGCAGTTTCTTGTTACAGTTAGTGCGTGTCTATTATCCTTGAAGTTGGATTTAGCCAGCTATTCAGATATGTGAATGTTGGACAAAGACATGGTGGTTATTTTTGGTATAGGTGTACTATAGGACCCAACAGTTAAGTCTAAAGTCAGACTTAAGAGAGTTGAAGCAAGTTAACAATGCTTTGCAAGGCTAACTGAGATGGAGAAACTGAGGTGAAAGGGGGATTCAAATGCTTAATATATCCATTTGTTGACCTAAATAGCATCCTTCTCACTGCAATAGTAGTCTTGAGTCTCACTGCATGCTGTTGTAATAGACAATCTCAATCTATTCCTATTATAAGAATTCTACCCCTACCTTGGCCTTTGTTCTGTGTGAACTTGAGTAGCTTACCTACAAATCAGGTAGCAAGTAGATTTTAAACTGGGTTTTTAGACCTCCCACACGAAGTTTAGGAGTCTTTAGTATACCTTTAGTCATCTTCTTGGATACAAATATTGGACTTGGGTTAGGGAGAATTGGAAGCAGGGAATGAGAAAGGTACACAAAGTTAAAACAGTTGACCATTAGCTCAGTCTTTGGCTTTGGAGAAGTTCCAGAGACATCATCCCTTTGCCATTGGGACACAGCAGGAATGAATTGACTGATGGGTGATCTCTGAAGTTTGTGGCTATTTCTTTTAAGGGCTTAAGAAAGCATTGCCTGTTTGAGGGATAGTTTGCCTTCCACACAAGAAGAATACTTCTCAGTGAAACTGCAGTAGATCAAAGGGCACACTTACAAAAGTGAAGGGCTATCAGTTCATTCACAAGACCTATTGAAAGCATCTCATCTTTTAGGTTACCTCTTACACAAACAGTGATTCTAAATATAATGTCTTATAGTAAACTCATGGCTCTCTCTGCCTCATGCTCTGCATTTATTTAATATCTATGGCTGCTCAGCAAATCTAAGACTCCATCAATTGTCTATACAGTTTCGTAATATGCCTCTGAGAAAACTGCACACTGTTGGTAACTGCAAATGCTGCTGATTTGGATATAGCTTTATTTCAGTGTCAAAATACAGATGAGTTGGAGTTGATGAAATGGGACAACTAAATCTGATGCTGGAGAGATTTTCCTTTGTTCATTGAGTTTGCTGCCTGATCAGGCAAAAGGCAAACAACTGTATCTGTCTCACCTTTTGCCCATGATTCACCACAGAGGGGCAAATTTAGCCCTTATAGTCTCTGTTATTAAAAACAAGTCAGTAAAACAATTAAGGAACATATGAAAAGATGGGTGCTTGATATCTCACACCTATAATCTTAGCTACTCAGAAGGCTGGATATCAAGGTTCTAAGATAGCCTGGGAACACCAATCAATGAAAACTTTTTCTTTTAAACTTTCATTGTCAGGGTGATGTACAGAGGGGTTACAGTTACATAGTAAGGTAGTGGGTACATTTCTTATTGGTCTCCGTCCCCAGTTGTAGAATTCATTTTCAACATATTGTCTTGTTACATTGGTTCCCCTTTGTCCTTTGTCTCACAGTTTTGTTGCTCTTCTATTGTTCCTTAATCCAAACATATATATATATATACATATATATGTATATATATTATACAAGGTACCAAAATCAGATACAATGACAACAATGATTAAATCATGGGGGAGGGAAGCAAAGAAAAAAGAAATAACTTCACAGAGTACATTAAAAACAACAACCACAAAGACAGCCCTCTTGTTTCCATATCCTGGAGTTCATTTCACTTAACATCATTTTATATGGTCCTATATACATAGCTCTTGAGCCTTTGTGATTCTCAACTAGGAAAATCCTACGCATATTCTATAATTACTCTTATCTCCAACTAACATCAGCAAAAGGAAGAAGAGAAAGCGTAGACTTATTGCTAGTGCAAAAAAATCAAGCATCTATGAGTCCCCTGAGTTGAAGCCCCAGGAGGATAGGCACACACCACATTAAATATGAAATCAACAAATCCTCAAAATAGAAAATCCTGGAAATACACAGGGTTGGATACCTTAGAGAACCTACATCAATGCATCTCATCCATTCGATTCCTGTTTTATTTGCAAACAGGTTTCCTGCATGTCTTCGTTGTGAATCCATAGCAAAGGCCTAGTTGATTTCTAGAAAAGAAGCAGATGTTAGTGCACTGTGGGTGGGGCAAGAAAAGAGCTGGGTTGTGTAGTATCCAGACTGGGATCACTTTGAAGTAAGATTTTTTAAAAAAAGAGGGATAATCATCTCCTTTCTCCAAGCAGCCTTCACTGGTCTCCATTTACAGATAATGCCTGAAGGGGAGTTCTGTTTGGACCACACTTCCTTATCTCCTTTTGCCTGGAAACCAACTTCCTAAAGTAATCAGGGAAGCTTTTTAAAATAGAAAGAACCCTGAGTAGTCAGGCTGGGCTTCAGGCAATCGGGAACCAGGACCATGTGGATTGTAGGACTCTAGCCAGCTGTCCCTGGAGCCCAGAAGCCCCGCCTGCACTGGCTTGACTTCATCAGCCCGGTTTTTCCAGTCTGCAAAACCCAAACTGTCACCAGCCAGCCAGTGGAACAGAACCAGTTTCTTCATCCCACTGCTGACTACCAAGAATGCCTTTCTTATCCATATAGATTTAAGTCTTTGAAGTTCATTTTTTTTGCTTCAAGTTTTACAAAAGCTCAAAGCTAAATATATTTCTCTGAAACTGCTCACTGTGGCTGCTGTCTAACCTGAAGGAAAAGAACTTTTCTGGAAATGTTGTTGCAGGATATTAAGTACTGAAACATCTATAAGCTTGTGCTCAACTTTAAAGTCAAGGTGTGGTGTGAAGACACGGGCAGAATACTCATATCTTAGTTCAGAGGACTAAGCTAGATTATTTTAAGTTTCTTTCTTTGGTGATACTGGGGATTGAACCCAGAACCTTGGGTCCACTAAGTAGGTTTCCCTACTCCTTGAACCATTTTAGTTCTCCTTGTTTTCATTGGTCTTTTCCTACTTGTACTTATCTAGTTGCTGGAGATACCAGGTGCCTATTACCATGTTCAGACCCTGGTTGATATGGAGTCTAACTCTTATGCCAGAGCTGGCCTTGGCAGAGTCTCCATTCCCATCTCCACTTCCCAAGTGCCTTGGATAAGTCATAAGCCACTGCCTCTGGCATGCCTACCAAATTCTAAAGGCAAAGAAATTTCATATCCATTCTTACCTCCTGAAAAGATGAAAGAATAGGCAAAATCTTTCAAGTTTCCAGAACTCAGGTAACTATTCCCATAGCCTTTGGAACACTATTGGAGACTCTCAGAGGAAAACTGGAGGCACCGAGGCACCAAACGATGTTTTCAGTGAAGAAAACAACAACAACAACACAGCTAAAGGACCTGTTGGGGTCATGACACAAATTAATTAATATACCAAGACAGAAACAAATGCAAAACAATAATTATATTTCCAACAGGAATACAGTGTCCTATAGCAAAGGAAGAAATGTGTAGACATGAAACTGGCTGCAAAGGAGAAGAGGGAGACATGGTTTCCTTGTCTGGCTTCACTGATTCTTTACCTTTTATAGTGAGGTCCCAGATATATCAGCTATAGAGACCTTAAGAAAACTAGTAGAGAACCATAACCACCTTTAATTATAGAAAATGAATACTGACCCTGAAAAAGATCATCACAATGTCTAAATGAACAGCTGAGAAGATGAGGAAAACAGAGATGAAAAAGCTGGTGTGATGGAGCAATGTGAGCTGAAGACTAGGCAATCACAGTTCAAGGATAACAAAAGGTGGTAAGACACCAATTCAACGCATAAGCCAATTGCATGGGTTTACATCTGTAATTTCAGTCACAAAAGAGGCATACATAGAAAGATTTCAGTCTGAGATAGGCCTGAAGCCAAAAACGTATGGCTATAGTTATATGCTAGTGGCTCACACTTGCAAATCTAACTACTCATGAAAATGAGATCCAAAAGAGCTCAGTTTGAAGCAAGCATGGGCAGAAAAGACCTAGAGGTCCATCAAGTAGAAGAGTTCCAGCCATGTAAACAAGTTAAGCAATGTCAACATCCTGAATTCAAGTATAGTACCAGCAAAATACAATTTTCTACTTGAATGTTTTAGAATTATGTGGAGAATACTTATGGATCATCCCATCTCTACCTACCTTATGCATCAATTACATTTGTAGAGAAATGTGTGCCCTAACAAACTGTGAGGTTTCCTCTTTCACATGCTCTTTCTAGAAGATTCTTATCTTCCTAACATGGAAGCCATCACTACCACTCATTTCCTTCACATATGGTAAAATGTATTTACACTCAGCTGAGAAATATTTCTTTCAGCATATATATATATATATCATAATATTTTAACCACAATTAACTACATGTAAAATATTGATAAGTCTATGTAAAATAAATGGGAATGAAATTAGGCCACACCTCCTACTGTGTTTTTACTAAAATCAAAATATCAGGGAAATTGAGAAGATTCAACAAGACTTGAACAAGTGCCTTTTTTAAAGTAAGGCTTGGGATCCAGAAAACAATAGAGAGCTTTAGCCCTGATGCCAGAAGCTAGGGAGAAATTTGACCCCCAAACCAACAAAGCAGAAGCACTTTTGCTCAAGCCCAGTGGTCCCCAGATTTTACCCGATGCACTTTGGTCTACCTGAGTTCTCTAACAATTCACATCAATGCTGCTTTATCATTCCAGTGCTCTTGGGAAACTCTTCTCTGAAATCTCTGCCTGTTCCAGCTGCCCTTGGAAATGAGCTATCAAACAAGCTGCAGTGACTCAATGCCTGTGAGGGCTCCATACCACAATGACCTCTGAGTATGGTGTTCTAACAGAGGAGAAGGAGCCTTGGTGATTTAAAGGATCTAACTGTGGTGTTTTCAATATTATCCAGCAGGAAGAGATCTGTTTCTAAAGAAGAAGAAGCTTTCTGGACAGCACTTCTCTATCCACCTGGTAGCCAGCTGTTCGACCTTCATTTAACATTTACTTAGCCTGAGGTCTCTCTAATTATCATGGCAGTATAATCCCCCTTCCTAAAATGAATCTAGGAACCAATTATATTTCTTCCCTTTTCTGGTATTTAAAGACTATAATGATCTGAAAGGCACCTACAGCCCCAAGCCCCCAACATGAAAATGTGTAAAAGCAAATTGTAGCAGGCCAAGAAACTCATTATGGCCTTTTAAGTTTAAGAGCATGCATATGAAATGATTACAGCACCAACCAACATAAATTAAGACGACTTGCAGTATTCAAATCTCATCTCAAGTAATTCCTGTACCATACACAAAGAAGGAAGTTAAGGTTAGTAATGATTCAGAATCAGAGGATAAACACAAATATGTGTCTTTGGCACAAAGAGAAAGTTTTGGATACAGGATGTGGTTGCCAAAGGAATATTTTCCTTCAAGCTACTGGTTTCATGAAGTTCTTGTTAGAAATGATTAATAGATCATTTTATGCGAAAGCTTACATGAAAGAATTTATGAATCTAAATGGCAAAAGTACTAAACATTTAGGTTTGTTAGTATCTTTAGTTTTATAGACAATCTACAACATTAGAAAGTAAGATTATTAAAACTGCATTGCAATGTAATGTTTTTGTTATTACTACAGCAAATGAAACCACACTTATTCCCAGAAGACTAATTAAGCTTCGGAATAATAAAGAGGGATCACTGAGTTTAAAAAGAAGTTTGAGAAGTTAGAAGTGGTGGAAGTCAGCAAAATCTGAGAGGAAGAAAGAACCAGGAGACAACAGATTAGAGAAAGAAAATACCAAATGTTTTGGCCAGGTTCTCTCTGAGTGGTCTATAGGTGACTCAGGAAGAAAGATCAAGTTCATTGTTGGTTAGAACAATTTAGAACTCCATAGAAAATTTACACGGAGAATATAAATATAGTGGTAAACCATATATCAATAGTATTAATGTCATGAGAGAGATAGTAAAGAATGAAGGCAAAAAGGTAGAGTTACGTTACTCTTACCATGTATACATATACAGTGTTCCTAGGTATAAGGGCATTGGTTTCAGGTCACCCCAAACACAACACAATGCATGAAAGTCCAAGTACCTTATGAAAAATGGAAAGTATTTGCATTCAGTCTATTTGTATCCTATCACATACTATAGTCTTCTCTAGACCCTTTGTAAAATCTAGGACAATAAGTGATAATTAAACCACGTTGTATAAAAATAATGACAAGAAAAACAATCAACAGGGATAGTACAGATGCAGTTTTTTTAATGTATTAAGCCATAATTGGGTGAATCATTGGGTATAGAAGCTGTGGGTATGATGAGCCATTGTACATAGAGAAAAAACGGTAAGAGGAATGCTCATAATGGATGACTGGAAAGTTTAGCGAAGGGTACTTATCAGTAGCCCAGTCTGGGTTAACAGTAGAAGCAGTAATGGATGGCCAAGAACTCAGGATCATGATAGCACTTCTCACACAAGTCTGAAGGAGTAGTGGTTTTCAAAAGACCTGTCACTGTAGGAGGGACACCTTGCAAAGAGAGTTCCTCAGAGGACAAGCACAAAACTATAAAGCCAGCCAGATACTGGTGGCTCATGACTGTAACCCTAGCTACTCAGGAGGCTGAGATCTGAGGATCACAGTTCAAAACCAGCTGGGACAGGAGACTCTTGTTGCCACTCTACTGCCAAATAAGCAAGTAGTAGAACTCTGGTTCAATGGCAGAGGGCTAGCCTTGAGTAAAGAAACTCAGGTACAGCACCCAAGCTCTTTGTTCAAGCCTCAGGACTAGAACAACAACAAAGAAAGAAAGAAATGAAGGAAGGAAGGAAGAAAGGAAGGAAGGAAGGAAGGAAGGAAGGAAGGAAGGAAGGAAAAAAAATCCTACAAGGCTTCACCTCAGCTGGTCTCTCAGTCCTCCCTTATCTGCAGATTGCCAAAGACAGTAGAAGTGAACACACAAGGTGTGGATGAAAAGGCCCCAGAAACCAGTCTCCTGGGACACAGAAGAGGACACGGAGACTACTCAGTACAAACATAACTGTCATTATTATTCCTAAGTAACCCAGGTAAGTGTTTATATACCATTTTTTGACACTACTAAAATGGTGTATGTATGTCATTTACCCTCTGCCCTTTATTTTTATTTATTTTTAGAAACAAATATTAATTGTGCACATTAATTCAGTTTTTGTGATATTTTTATATATACAAACAGCAGGTTTTTTTTTTTCAAATCAGCCTCCTTTTCTCCATCTCTCCCTCAGTCTTCACAGCCTCTTCTGATCACTATCTTAGATTCAAGCCAATTGCTTTAACATCTACCTAGGAAAGAGAGCTTGTGGCAGTTGTTGTCCTTTTGTGTCTGGGTCACTTCACTTATCATAACATCCTCCAGCTCAATCTATTTGTCCATTTTTATAGCTAAATGATATGCTATTTTTTCTATATACACATGTCAGTGAGTAAATACCAAAGGTGTTTCCATGTCTTTGCTAGTCAGAGCTTGCAGTGAGTAGTGCTGCAAGAAACACGAGCATGCATGGATTTCCTTGCTATCTTGATTTCTTATATATATAATATATATATATAACATATTTATATAACAGAGGATTGTCAGATCATAGGGAAGATCTATTTTTAGTTTTCTAAGGAGCTTCCAAACTTATTTCCTTACCAAAAGTTGTTATTTCTTCCCCTCTTCACTAGCTTGTATTTTTATAACAGTCATTCTCACTGGGATGAGATGGGGACTTGCTGTGGTTTGGATTTGTATTTTTCTAATGACTTCATGATATAGAATATTTTTTCCATATGTTGTTCATTTTTATTTCTTCTTTTTAAAAAATTGGATGAATTGGATTTTGTTGCTATTTTATTGTTGCTTTGAGTTTTTTATACCTTCTAAATATACGACCTCTTGTTAGATGAATGACAAGTATATTCCTACTCTGCAGGTTTTGTCTTCATTCTGTCTAAAAGTTTTTAGTTTATATTAATTCGATTTGTCTTTTCTTTTTTTCTTTTCCCCTTTCTCTCTCTCTTTCTTTCTTTTCTTCCTTTGCGTTAGTGGGTTTGGGATTCTAATCCAGAAAATCATTACTGAATCAATATCTTAAAGCATTTCCTCTGTGACTTCCCCTTTTAGTTACTGAATTTGAGGTTTTACATTTAAGTCTTTGATCCATTTTAGTGATTTTAGTGACTTTGTATTACATTTACTTGTACCAAACAATGGGTCTCAACACATTGTATGTTATGTATAGGCATAGCAATACATAGCAATATTTCAATCAGATGCAGTCCCTAATTTATCTTATGTCCTCCTTTATATCCCTTCCTTTCCTTGGATATCCACTTTAAGGTCTTTTTTTCTGTGCTGAATGTCATATATGAGAGAAAAATGTACTATCTTTCTCATAATGGATGAGGAGAAGGGTCACATTTTAATATTCTGCACAGGAATATCTATTTCTCCAGAACTATGTATTGAAAATAATATTCTCTGTCCACTCGATGTATGGCTTTGGCATTTTTGTGGCAAAGCAGTGGGTTGTAGATGTCGAGTTATTCCTGGATCTCAATTCTGTTGTATTAGTCTGTGGGTTTGTCTTTAATGCCATTGTCACACTGCTTTGGTTATGATGGCTCTGTGAATAGGGTAGTCTAGTCAAGTTCTTCCTGTAATTATTTTGATTTATAAAGCAATACTTTTACCATACCTTTAATATTTCATTGCATTTTCTAGCCTTCATTTGATGTAATATTTGGGAAATGGAAATTTTAAAATTGGGTGCTTGGCATAGAAAGCCTACATTTTATGACTTTCTACTGTTAACAAAACCAGAACATTTTATCTATTAACCTAATATGAGGTATACTTTAGGTTTCAATCAGAGTGGCAACATGGCAAAAACATGAAGGTTAGATTTGAACGTGGTCATATTTGGCCAGTCCTTGAGACAGAGAGATCGCTGAATCTCAAAGTGAGAAGCCAGGGAAGCTTTGTCAGCACCCAGATTCTGCTGGGAATTTTGTGGCTATTGAGTCCTTGTGTTGATCTGAAGTTCTTCCTAGTGGAAAAACCCTGGAAAGGAGGAAAAGAATTTGTATTTTAAAGATCCATCTCTTTTCTGAGTGCCAAAGATATAAGCAGAAATTAAAAAAAAATACTTGGCCCTGTATCCCTATTCTGTCAACTGCCCGACATTACTAACATTTTACATTGGTCCCATTATATTCCCCCCGCCCCCCGCCCACGTACATCATCCCGTCAGCCAGCTATATACTCTTAATGGTATGAATTAATCTTGCTGACTACTGTATTAAATTGTAGGGAACTGCTAATTGTTCTGCAGAGAGCTGATAATATTAATTATGTGAGAGTTTTCTAAAGTGAAACCAGATTTTTCAGTTTCACATCAGGTGATTAAGGGCACCAGGCCAGGAGTCACACAGCCCCAGTGCCTCTATTAGCCTCACCAGCTTGGTTTTTGATGCTGTAGAAATAGAGTGAATGTTGGAAGAATGACAGGGAAAGTACATGATGGACAGGCTAAGAACACAAATTACCCTTTTGCTAGTTTCAAAGTAATTGCCTGCTTCACCCAAAACTTCCAGTGGATTAACAAGAACCATAACGATTGATTATAAAACTCCAACTCTTGGTATTTAGAGTTCAATAAAGGTCTACTACCATCTTGGAGGAGAAGTAACACCTACAACTGAGAGTTTTAGGTGATGGTGTAAGTAGGAGCTGAGAAAGAAAGAGCCACAGGCCTTGAGTCTTACCAGCTGGAGCTGGAGGATGAAGCAAATGGCATTCGATTCCTGACTGAAGGCTCTCCATTCTCCCTCCACAGGATATGTGAAAAGTCCTAGAGAAGTGCTTCATTTAATGAATAGAAATAGGAAGATTTTCCTGAATAACTGGTAGTCCAGAGGAATTCCAAGGGGCTTTGTAAGAGGGACACAGAAGACAAAGAAATGTGATATGGAAATATTGCTCAGAAAGAGAAATAATATGAGAGATCGGCTCTTTGACAATGTTGATGTCACTGGCTATTGCTGGCTTCAAAGACTGAGAGAGGGGTCAGGAACTAATAAATACAGGTGGCCTCTGGAATCTGGAGAAGTCAAGCAAGTTTCTCCTAGAGCCTCCACAGACACTTCGATTTCAGGGCTCTTGATACCAAGGATTAAATATAATAACTGTGATGTTTGAACCTATGAGGTTCACAATAATGGGCTATCAAAGCATGAGGAGAGGAACTCAGACATTTTGAAGACGTTACTGAAGGTCTTGTTTGCAGGGAGGAGTAGGAGCTGTCATTAACATCCCAGGCCCTGTCATTGATATCTGGATTATGCCCTGCAGGAGACTCAAGGGAAGATGAGTTTACTCACTGAAGACCAGCCCAAGTATGGGCAATTTGGCTTCATCACATTTCCCAGGATTAGTGGGTTTTCCTGACTCTGTATTAGCCGTGACTTTAGTTGTAGTCCAGAGGGTAAACACTGCCTTTACCAATCTACCTTTTTGAGCTCCAGTGGAATATTCTGCAGAGAATAATCCTAGTATGGGTTATTGTTCATCCAAAGAAGAAATCTTGATAATGTCACTGAACCATTCATTGCAACTAGTTTGGCAACCTAACATCAGAATTCTCACTTCATCTTGAAGGAGTCAGTCTATATCGTTGTCAAAACATTTTAAGGATATATTTGTAGTTGTTCTCTTTTTCTCTGCTCTGTCACCTAACTTGCAAAGGCAACCACATTCTTAACCATGAGGCAGGTCTTCAGGCAGCTTAGTTCTCTTCCCATTCTCACCTCCAGGGTATAAGAAGCATGGTGCCTTTATTTTAGAAACTCTTGTAAGCTAGCTAGGTGTTGATGGCATCTACTCAGGAAGCTGAAATCTAAGAATAAGAGTCAAAGAGATGCTGGACAAATCCTAAGAATCTTATCTCCAATTAACCAGCAAATAGCCAGAAGTTCAGCTCAAGTACAAAAGCAGCAGCTTTGCTGTTTATGTATCATTAATTAATGACATTGGAAATAATTTTGTGGTTCTTCATGATAGCAGAATTTCTACCTAACTCAAAGAACCTTAACATTAGAACATTCAGAACATGTAGAACATTTGGGGTTGAGAAATAAGTAATGATTTGTTTGCTAGAGATATGTTGTGATTCCTGAACATTTTGATTCCTTTCACTTGGTTTAAACATGATGGTAAATCATTTTTTGTATGGTAAACTATCCAGTATTAATTTTTTGCTCTGAAAAATACTGTTCTAAATACAGATGGAAAAGTCTTTGTGTGACTATGTATTATCTTCCTCTGAGAGGATTTCATTCCTTGGAATGAAATCACTAGATACTGGATATTATTTTTTGAACTTCAAATGTTGTTACAATTTAATATGTCCAGTGCTTCTTTATCAGAGTTAATTCCTCTACAATAATATTCTTATTTGTTGTTGTGTCACTGGTATTTGCCTTATCTCAGGTTTTCTGATAAAAAAGCCCATCACTCGTAACAGAGGTTGACAGTGTTTGCATCTTCTGCTCACTGGAATCCACGGATATGCTTCATTAGCCTGCTGTAACCAACTGGCATTGGCTTACTGAAGATGGAAATGAAAAAGTTAGAGACTAATAAATCCTCCAAATTCTTTTCAGGTAATCATGTAGAAAAGTCATGTCCACTTTCCAAAAATTTTGAAACAGAAATGTGTGTTTTTCTTCAGGAAATATTTGTTTGGTTCAGATCCAAGTAAACAGCAAAAAAGAAAATGAAGGAGAAGGAGGAGTTGTTTTCTGTTGAACTAGAATATATATTATTTGGACTGCCTTTCATAATATAAATGGCAACCTCTAAACATCAATTAAATATAGGAAAGGCTGTAGAATGTATATAAGGAATGACCTTGCAATCACACATAAAACAGGAATGTACTTTGTTACTGTTTACTTTGTAAAAAAAAAAAATCTTGTCTCAGAGACGTGATGTGGTACATAGAATGCTTCAAAATACATGAGCATAGCTAGGCTTCTTATACTCCTATAAAGTTCACTCCACACAAGTACAGGATATCATATTCATTTCCTAAAAACTTGCTGAATGCAAGATAAGCGCTGTTCTACAGCCATCCACATTGAGTGAGTTCTTGGAAGGCTATTAACTTCAGATGCAAATGGGGCAGTTGATGGTTTGGGGAGTTTCTTCAATGAAAGCAACAGGTCATTTTTAATTATTCATCGATTAAATGATTCTTTTTTTCCCCTGAAAACTTTTAAGTGGCAAGAAGCAGTAAATAACTTGTGCTGTATTCCGGGAACCATATGTAGCATAAGCAGTCATTCATGTGTACATGTACCTGAGCATGTGTTTGTGCGTGAGGGCACCAGTGTTTGTGAATGAATGTGAGTGCATCTGGGATTTTGCTGTGGGCGGGAATGCTCATGAATGTACGCATGTGTGGCGTGTATGTGGATGTGAATGTGTGAGTGTATATAGGTGAATGTGTGCTTTAAAGGGGGGAAATAGGGATTTTTAAATACTTTAAAATGAAAGTTTGAGTTGTTAGTAGCAAAGATCACACTTTTTCCACTAATTACTATGAAATTTCCTCTAACAGCTTTTATTGATACATTTTTTCATTTGATCCACATATTTTTTTATGATCTTTGAAATCCGACATGTCTTAGATGCAAGAGTAATCTTTAAAAAAGAAAGTATATTATCGGGGCCGGGAGTTTGGCCTAGTGGTTAAAGTGCTTGCCTAGCATGCATGAAGACCCGGGTTCGATTCCTCAGTACCACATACATAGATAAAAGCCAGAAGTGGTGCTGAGGCTCAAGTGGTAGAGCTCTAGCCTTGAGAAAGTCCAAGGACAGTGCTCAGGCCCTGAGCTCAAGCCCAGGACTGGCAAAAAAAAAAGAAAGTATATTATCTAATGGAGCCAAAGTATGAGCGTGAAAATGAGCAAGTGATTAATTTCCTCAAATTCATAGACATCTGTCTAGCAAGTGGGAGGCCCTGTGTTCAAGCCTCTCTAACATACAAGAAATCCATAAAACTCCTGCCTATTGACGTTTTTTAATCTGGATCTCACTGTATCACTTAGACTGTCTTCTTGATCCTCTCGTCTCTTCCTTCCATGTTCTAGGATTACAGGCTTACACTATAATACCTGTCTTAGGCTTCTGTTCTCTAAAAGAAACATTGGTGAGCCTTCTCTCTCAGTGTACACCCCACAAATACCATCTATTTTCATACTTGCTTCTACACAGGGGCCTAATTATACACATCTCTAGTGCCATATGCACACGCAATCACCAAAAAACAAAACAAAACTATACGCAATCATGTGTGAAGAACTCTTAAAAGTTAGCAATAACAAATCTAACAACCCAATTTAAAATGGATCAAACATATGAGCACCCACTTACATTTACAGATGGAAGATAAAAATAGGCTTCATACTAAGATTACAAAGCTTCCGAGAGATTCAACTCTGTGCTCAGGACATCCTCTGCCTCAGAAAAGGAGAAAAGCAATGAAGGTTGAGGCTGGAAGCATTTCCTATAAGCACACAAAGACCTGCAGAGTAGAGACAGGTGACAGGCAATTGAAGGTGCCATGTCTGGCTTACAATTGGTTCAGCAGATCCTCTAAAGCATCCAGAAGTCAATTTCCAAGCCCAAACACGACATGGTAGTGTGGGGACAAGACACACTTGGCTTTCTTTAGCCATTTTTCTTTTACCATTCAAGGCTGATACTCTATGACCTAAGGCACAGCTCCACTTCTGGCTGTTTGGTGGTTAATTGGAGATAAGAGTATCATGGACATTCTGGCCCAGCTTGCTTTGAACCATAATCCTCGTGGTCCTCAGATCTCAGATGAGTAGCTAGGATTACAGACGTGAGTCACCAGTATCTGATTGCCTTTGTCTTTTCTAGAACACTTGCTTCTGAAGATTTCCAGAACACCAAGATGGTTTGACAGTTTCAGTGCTACAGAATACTTTGGAATCAGTTATCTCCACGTAGGACAATCTGCTTGTGGAAACGTTCTTGTTTTCATGCTAAAAGTAGAAGGTGTGTTACCTCTCATAGCCAACTTACTTTCCCATCAAGACTAAGCTTTTTTTAAAAATAAGAAATTATGATAGATAGAAACATGTGAGAAATTTATTTTTTATTGCTCAGTGTAGGAGCCAGTGAACAAAATTTATTGAAAGGAGTTTGGAAACATTTTAGAGTAAATTCCACAAAATTAAAATAAGAAAGTAAAGTCCATTTATTTTAAAATACATCCCAGAATTTCTTTAAAAATGTATTTTTATCTGTTTGTAATAAATTAAATATTTTTAGTCAAAACAAGAAGATAATAATTTACAGAAGCACAAAACTAATCTTACTGAACTTGACATATATGGACTTCTTCAAAAATCTTTCCAATTAAAAATCAGTCAGAATCTACCAGAGAGAGCTCCAGGAACTGGCAGATGCAGCAAAGAAGTCTAATCTTAGTATAATAGGGATTGAGGAGGGGGCCGAATTTCAGGACAAAGGTATGCAACCTTTATTCACCAAAATCATAGCAGAGAACTTCCCCAACTTCAAAAGGGAACATACTCACATTATTGAAGGTTTCAGGACCCCAAACAGGCAAGATCCTAGAAGGAACTCATCTAGACATATCATAGTAAAGACACTAGACCCAAATATCAAGGAATTGAACTTAAATGCTGCAAAAACAAAGAAGGAGCTATATTATAATGGGAAGAAAACTAGAATTACAGCAGATCTCTCCACGCAAACCCTAAATGATAGAAAAGCTTGGAAAAACATCATTGATGTCCTGAAGACCAACAACTGCCAACCCAGACTGATATATCCAGCAAAACTAGCATTTACATTTGAGGGAGAAACAAGAATATTCCACTCCAAAGAGAAGCTTTATGAATACGTGCATACTAAACCAGCGTTACAAAGAATACTAATTAATCGAGAGCAAATTGTAGAACATCAAGAACCCCCATCAAGAAGCAAATATCTATAATTCACTAAGCACAAAAAGGGAAAAAAGAGAGAGAAAGAAACCTAGAAGTAAAACTAAATAATGACAATGGACATTGACCACTTCTCAATAATCTCCCTAAATGTGAATGGGCTGGACAATCCAATCAAAAGACACAGAGCAGCAGACTGGATTAAGAAACACCACCCATCCATATGTTGCCTCCAAGAGACCCACCTCACTGCCAAAGACAGAAACAAATTCCAAGTGAAAGGATGGAAACAAATTTTCCACTCCAATGCACCATGCAAAAAAGCAGAAGTAGCAATCTTAATCTCTGACAAAATTAAGTTCTCAGTAAAATCAGTACATAAAGATAGAGATGGCCATTAATATTAGTAAAGGGTACAATCCATGTCCATAATATTACAGTTATAAACATTTACTCCCCCAACACGGGAGCACCCCAATTCATCAAACAAACTCTCTTAGAATTACAGAACAAGATAGACTAAAACACAATCATAGTGGGAGACGTCAATACACCACTCTCAACAAATGACAGGTCAACTCAACCAAAATTAAGCAAAGACACCATCGACTTAAACAACACCATAGCCCAGCTGGGCTATTCAATTATTGGTGCTGGCAAAACTGGGCAGCCACATACAGAAAACTAAAAATTGACCCTAGCCTTTCACCATGCACAAGCCTTAACTCAAAGTGGATCAAAGACCTCAACCTCAGACCTGAAACCATGAAACTGCTACATGATAAAATAGGAGAGACACTGGAACTCATAGGCACAGGCAACAGATTCCTGAACAGAATCCCAGGGTCACAACAGATTGGAGAGAGACTCGATAAATGGGACTACCTAAAAATAAAAAAGTTTCTGTACAGATAAAAACGTAGTTGCAAAAGCAGAGAGACAGCCAACCAACTGGGAAAAGATATTCACCAACAATACATCTGACAAATGCTTAATATCTTGTATCTACAGGGAACTCAAGAAATGAATCCCCCGAAAACCCAATAAACCATTCACTAAATGGGCAAGGAAACTAAAGAGAGACCTATCAGAAGAACAGATTAAAATGGCAGAAAAACATATGAGAAAACGTTCATCATCTATGGTCATAAAGGAAATGCAAATAAAAACAACCCTAAGATACCACCTTATCCCAACAAGAATGGCCAAGATTTTGAACTCAGACAATGACAGTTGCTGGCGGGGTTGTGGAGAAAGAGGACCCCTACTGCACTGCTGGTGGAAATGTAGACTAGTTCAGCCACTCTGGAAAGCAGTGTGGAGGTTCCTTAAAGAACTGAAAATAGACCTTCCCTATGATCCCGCCATGCCACTTCTGGGCATCTATCCTGAACAACATGACCCAGGATATTATAAAGACACCTGCTCAGCTATGTTCATCTCTGCACTATTCACAATAGCCAGGCGATGGAAACAATCCAGATGCCCTACTGCAGATGAATGGATACAGAAAATGTGGTATATATACACAATGGAATTCTACATAGCCAACAGACAAGATAAAATAATGGCATTCACAGGGAAGTGGATGAATCTAGAGCGAATCATGCTGAGTGAGACAAGTCAAGACCTAAGGAGCAAAAGGCGCATGGTATCCTTAATATGCGGCTATTAAATCCAAAGAGTACAAGAGCGAGGACTCAATAACTGCATACCCAAAGCTATGGACATGGTAATGGAAACACAAACATAACTATATAGACATAAAAACCTATGACTCTATAGACATAATGTTTTATTTCATAAATTGATATGTTTCTATGACATACAAACCCTTAGCCTAATTTTGATTAAGTTCTAAATACTAAGTCCCAGAGATTGTAATTAGAGATTCCCTCATTGAACACTTATTTGTTAAACTTGTCATTTAAAATATAATGTAAACTTAAGCCATATAATGAATGATTGTTGTTCTTAAGGTACTATGTTATCTCTCATCACTTTTGCTATTCCTTGGTTATCTCATATTGTTACACTATCTCACTTTGTTACCTGACATATCGGCTATATTTGTATTTGGTTATCTGAAATTGGATAGGGAACAGGGGAAAACAAGATGAGTGGTAGGGGTGGGGGGGAGGGAAATGGGGACCAAGACATGTGAAAGGGTATCAATGTATGTGAATTAATGCACCATCTATCTGGCAAATATCATGTAACCCTTCTATTAATTACAATAAAAATATATGGAAAAATCTTTCCAATTATGAAGTATATAGAAAATGAACAGTATTGAGGCAAGTCTTATATGAACTAGGATTATATTTAACATCAGGAATTGCGTAAGTCATTTAAAATAGAAAACCTAGATATATAAACTAAAATTATTGAAATGGTAAGCTTTAATGAAAATGTAAATATTAATATTATAGCACCACTTAATTTTTTTTTCGTGTTAGTCTAGGGTCTTGAACTCAGGTTCTGGGTGCTGACTCTGAGCCTTTTAGTTCCACTTTCAGCTTTTTTATGGTTAATTAGAAATGAGACTCACAAATTTTTCTGCTCAGGCTGGCTTCAAACCATGACTCTCAGATCTCAGCTCCCTGAGTAGGTAGGATTAAAAGCATGAGGCAGTAATACCCAGCTGCATAATAAGAGTCATTGTACACATACATGTAAATTTTTCTCAGTTGAGTTCTATATAATACCAAGAAAATTAATACACTACACAAATACTAAAAGGTAACTCCTGGACTAGGGGATGTAGAGTGTGTACACAGCAGTCTTTAAGCCACATTCAATCCACACTACCAAGAATAAAATAAAATAACTCTCCACTAAGAAATTCTCACCACTATAAATCAAAGCCAACTAATCAACTAGAACAAACCATGTTTATTCATACAGACATTTCAATGTCAATAGAGTTGCATTAACTTTAAAATGTGTTTTTATTTAATCTTACAAAATAGTTTGGCTAGGCACTGGTGGATCACATCTGCAATCCTAGCTACTCAAGAGGCTGAGATCTGAGAATCACAGTTCAGAGCCAGCCTGGGCACAAAAGTCCATGAGACTCTTATCTCCAATTAACTACCAGAAAACCGGAAGTGGTGCTATGGCTCAAGTAGTAGAGTGCTAGCCTTGAGCTGAAGAGCTCAGGGACAGGGCCCAAGCTCAGAGTTCAAGCCCCATAACTGACAAAAAAAGTTTTTCCTTTACTAGAATATTCCTAATTATATTCAATAAGATACTGGCTTTTTTTCCTTCTTATGGACTATGCAAGGAGCAGGGAAAACTGTAGGGAGCTCTGGAACTAAGTTGTGAAACCTGGAAAGGATTAAGAGATTGATAGTCCATCTCAATAACACTGGAAAGGCTGAGAGCTGCAAAGATCACACAGTCAAGGCAAGACAGTGGTTCAGGCTTCTATCCTAAGTGAGACCCAAAATTTGAGATCTTGGAGACAAGATAAAAATCTATGTTAAGATTGCAATACTTATTTCTTCCCTCCACTTCCTAAAGGAGTCAATTATCACTAGCATGCAAACTATGCCTCATGGTGATGACTGTAACTTCAAAGATAGATTGTTGATATTCGAGTCTCTGTCGATACCTATAGTCATTTCCTTTGTACTGGACTAAGTAAGTGTGCTTGCTATTGGAAACCCACAGTTCAGAAGCTGGTGGGTGCTGGAGCCCATCTTGATGCTTCCTTTCCTACCCTTTCTTTCCTTTCTCACTTCTTTGATCCCATATTCCATTCTTGTGCTGTCCCTGTTTGCAGTTAGCAAAAAGTGGCATCCTAAAGTGGCCAGGAGTTTGGCCTAGTGGTTAAAGTGCTTGCCTAGCATGCATGAAGACCCGGGTTCGATTCCTCGGTACCACATACGTAGAAAAAAGCTGGAAGTGGTGCTGAGGCTCAAGTGGTAGAGCTCTAGCCTTGAGAAAAGTCCAAGGACAGTGCTCAGGCCCTGAGCTTAAGCCCAGGACTGGCAAAAAAAAAAGTATACGAAAGTGATAGCCTGAATTTTCTAGTGCAGGCTCTTCATGAAGTTTTATATAAAGGTACAGGTATGTTAATGAATTAAAATAAATCTAGAAAATAAGGGAAAAAAATAGTGGCATCCAATATGGGGCTTGTCTGAAAGGTGAACTGTAGTATTTGAAAAAGCCAATCAAAGAACACTGAGAGGGTGGTTTTCATGCTGAGTATGCTGCACTGCCTTACAAGACATTTCTAAAGGTGAAACAAGCTAAATCCACTATGGGCTTTCTCCTAGGACTGGCGGAGGCTGGATTCCTAATTCCCCACACTGGGAAAGCTTGGCTAAAACCTGCCTGGTCAGTATTTACAATTCGGAATGTGGTGAAACAAGGACGCCCACAATCAAACATTCTAATACTGCCTAAGTGCTTCTGTTTTTATACCATGCAGGAAGGGAGTGCAGCATAGGTTTGTCCCTTTGATGGAAGTAATAAATTAAGAAATCCCATGAATATGAACAACTAAAGGGGAGGGGAGGAAGGAAGGATCAACAGGAGAAAATGAGGGAGGGGTAACAGTGATTAAAAACAAATGTACTCATTACCTTATTTATTTGACTGTGACCCACTTGTTCATTACGTATTTTTTTTGCTGGTCCTGGGGCTTGAACTCAGGTCCTGAGCATTGTCCTTGGGCTTTCTCAAGGCTAGCACTCTATCACTTGAGCCACAGAACCACTTCTGCCTCTTTCTGTGTATGTGGTATCAAGGAATCGAATCTGGGTCTTCGTGCATGCTAGGCAAGCACTCTACCACTAGGCCAAACTCCCAGCCTCATTTACCTTTGCAATAAAAGAATAAATTCAATAAAAGAAATCCAGGGTATTTTTACTATAAGAAGAATGAGACATTGTAAATTAACTCGTATCCGAATTATACTGAACTGTCATCTTCTGAACTTTCCACGTGCCTCTTTCAGTCAGGTTATCCACATTTATAACTAGTCACCATTTTCAGTACTTGAAGTTGTGTTTTTAGTTCAAGGAAATATGATCAGCTAAGCAGTGTGCATGAGAAAGCTATAAGACAAAAATCTTGCACTTTTTGCCAAGAATTTTATGTACTATTTTGAATGTTGGTTTTCTGATGTCTCTTGCAATCTAAGCCAATGATATTCTCAGTCATATTTCCCCTAATTTTCTCCTACTCAAGCATCATTTGTCATCAACTGGTTTGATAGTTTTATTTAGTGAAGTGTAACTGTTTACACGAAACACATGATAATGCACACACCCAGAAACAATTAGGTCAGTGAAAAATCACCATGTGTTAAATTTCCCATATCTGTGGGTATTAAAAAATGTAAACCAGCCACACCCATCTGACAATTTTGGATTGAATGCTTGAGCTGGGTTATTTTTTTAAAGACACAGAAGGAGTAATAGATTTGTAAAGGAAAATGAACAGGAAATATAAATCACTTCTATTTAATTTCTAGTGAATACCTTTAGTTCTTAAAGGGATGGAATCCACTCAGTACATTCTTTGTAAACCTTGACCAAAGTCCATTAGTGCTTCATGTGTACTTTAAGTCAACCTTTTAGACCAAATTCATTTTATTCTTTGACATCTAATTTATTGTAGGTAAAACAGAATGTGACAGAAATATTTTTTCCTTTTGTCCCTAGTTTTCAACTTTCAGTCTCTCACAAATTTAATTCACAAAGATGGGATCATTTTTGGTGAATAAAATACACAAATTATCAGGTACATGTAGAATCTCATCAAGATCTACTATGGCTAATGTACTGTCTGGCTCATTCTCTTCTTACCAAAGGAGTCAAAAGTTTATCCTTTAGTAAAGTTCAATTTGTAGCAGCCAAGTAAGCATATTTTCTTTCATTTGCAGAAACTGGATCTAAAATACACTAGGCATGATAAATTATACCAGACTAGGCATTTACACACAGTGAGACCAAAAGAGTATATACTTAGGGGAGGAACACAAAGGTGTAATATTTGTGAGTCTCTGATCATATAAAATAATATTTATCGAAATGAATTTCAGGAAATGGCAACAAGAGGGATTTCGAGGGTATATTTGATTTTGTTTGGTCTTCTTTGTTCATTTTTCTGTCTTTCAGAGGGTAAGGAAGGCACAGAAATGGAAAGGCAAAGGGTGAACAAAAGTAGTAAAGATACTCATTAGACAATGTGTTGAAAATGAACTATACAACTTGGGGAAGGGAAGGGAAAAACTGGGAGAGAGTAAGAAAATTGTTCAAAAAGAAATGAACTCATTACCTGACTTATAAAACTGTAACCCCTCTGCACATGACTCTTATAATAACAATAATAAATACATTAAAAATCCTACTACACAGGAAGGAAATGACAAAGGAAACTATTTAATAAAAGACAAATAAACAATTACTAGTAAGTATATCCTAACCAATCAATTATTACATTAAATGTAAATGGTTTAACATACCAACCAATCAAAAGTGTGGCTAGACTAACTAAATAACCAGATCCACCTACGTACTTTCTCTGAGAGCTTGCAAACCACAAGGAGCCTGAAAGTGAAATGATAAAGTTATCTGCCACATGTTGGTGGCTCACATCTATAATCCTATAATTCAGGTGGTTGAGATCTGAGGATCACCATTTGAAGCCAGCCCAGCACTCTTATCTCCAATGAACTGCCAGACTTTGTTTAATGAATGTCTTTGTCTTTTTTATTTGTGATCGTTTCTGCCCTGAAATTCATTAATTTTGTCTGATACAAGTATAGTCCAGGCTGCTCTTCGGATTACCATTTGCATGGAGTATCTTCCTGTTTTTTGTCAGTACTGGGGCTTGAACTCATGGCCTAGGTGTCATCTCTGAGCCTCTTTGTGCTCAAGGTTAATGTTCTACCACTGAGTCACTGCACTATTTCCAGATTTTTCTGAATAGTTTATTGGACATATGAGTCCAACTGACTAGCAAAAAAAAAATAAAGGAAGGTACCATGAAAGTTTTAACCCAAACCACTATACTTATATGGCAGCAAGGACTATACTTATATCAAACAAAATAAATTATAGGTTAGAAATGATCACCCAAACCATAACTTCGTTATATAATGACAAAGGAATCAGTTCACCAAGAAGCTATAAAAAGTGTAAACACGAATTGAAATAGGAAAGGGAAGGGAGGAAAACAAGATGATTGGGAGGGGTGGGAAGTGGGAAATGGGGACACAACCCATGAGAAGGATATCAATGTGTGAGAAATAACGCACCTACTATCTGGCAAATACAACTTTAACCCCTCTATACATTATCCTGACAATAAAAAAGAAAAAATTGTAAACACATATGCATCCAACATTGAGGCATATGAACATATACCAAATATGAATAGAACCAAAGGAAGAAATATATATATATATATATGAATAAAACCAAAGGAAGAAATATATATATATATATATATATATATATATATATATATGTACCATAAGATTACAGAGTGCAATACTCTACTTTCAATAATGGTTGAATCATTCAAATAAAGAAATATTAAAAATTGAACTATAATATAAAATTTTACAACACCAAATTCTAATAAGAATGTACAGAGAGGTACAGGCTCTTGGAAGACATTGTGACAGCTTGAGGTAAAGCTAAAAACAGATGCATGTATGTGCTCTAGCACTCATTCTCACAACTAAAAAAATGAAAAGTTATGGTCACACCAATTTTATACAGAAAAGTTTATCATACCTTTTTTAGTACACACTGAAAGCAATCAGCATGCTTTGAACTAGTGGATGAATGAACACACTACAATATATCCATATAAGTTTATGCTAAGCAATGATAACAAGAAACAAGCTATCGTGGGGACCTTAGAGCCCAACAGCAAGAGCTCTTACAGGGTGTAGGAAAAATGACTGGATGGTATAGAGAGGGATGTATAGAGAGAGTCTGATGCCAGCAGACATGGCTGGTGTGTGTGTATGTGTGTGTGTGTGTGTGTGTGTGTGTGTGTGTGTGTGTGTGTGTGAGTCTGATGTGCATTTGCCTTATTTTGTATTTCAATAAAAACTCAGAATTCTGAGTGCCTGGCATAACACAGCGATCCTGCCTAAAGACACAGCGAGTGACTGTGTGCCCCTAATCCTTATTTCTCCAGACATCCTGTTATCTATCTGTTGGCAAAAGAGGAGAGGGGAGGAAATTCTGGATTTCTGAAGGTTATCCCAGACTCTCTCATTTCTCCTGACAATGTTCATTGTCTATCTTGCATAATACTTCCCGTCATCATGATATCTGCCAAACTATTAAGGCATACCAAAAATATTACGGTGGAAACTCAAGTGTATTGCTAAGACAGATATACCACTCTGCAAAGATGGCATGCTGTATGGCTCCAACTTGATGGAATTAAAAAAAGGCAAAGCCTGAGACAGTAAAGACTTAGGGTCGTTAAGGGCTTCAAGGGTAGTGGAGAGACACACACAGGTGATGCACAGAAAAGTTTTAGGACAGCAAAAGTACTTGTTATGATATTATCATGGTGGAAGCATAACATTATTCATTTTCAAACACCATAGAATTATGCAACACCAAGACAGAAGACTTTAATTAATAATACTGTATTTGCCATTAATACCAGTTATTGTTTTGTGTTATTACTTTTATTACTATTATTTTGATTAATGATAGTGTAGTATTTGTAATTCACTGGGCCTAACAATGCATCACACTGATGCAAGAAGTTCACAGGAGTTTAAATTATGAAGGTGTGAAAATTCTCCATACTCCACAGTTTTCTTTTTATAAATCTAAAATGGTTCTAAAGATAAAATCTATTAATGCAAATGAAAAATATTTCTCTTTGTGTCCTAAAATGAAAATTAATCACAAAGCTCACTATATTCTATACAATCCATCTCTGGGAACTTTGTGGCAATGCAGATAAGAGGAGAGTAAGGGAAATATTTTTGATAGTACTCACTTTTGAACTCAGAACCTTGATTATGGCTGCTGGTACTTGAGCCACGCTGCTAGCCATTTTTGTTATTTGTACTTGTTATTTTCAAGATAAACTGGATTTTCTGTTTTATTAACTTTTTATTTGCCAGTCCTGGGGCTTGAACTCAGAGCCTGGGGCTTTCTCAAGGCTAGAGCTCTACCACTTGAGCCACAGCACCACTTTGAGCTTTTTCTGTGTATATGGTACTGAGCAATGCTAGGCAAGCACTCTACCACCAGGCCAAACACTCAGCCCTGTCTTATTAACTTTTTGTTTTTTTTGCCAGTCCTGGGTTTGAGCTCAGGACCTGAGCACTGTCTTTGGACTTTTTAAGGCTAGAGCTCTACCACTTGAGCCTCAGCACCAATTCCAGCTTTATCCTATGTATGTGGTGTCAAGGAATCGAATCTGGGTTTTCGTGCATGCTAGGCAAGCACTCTGCCAATAGGCCAAACTCCCGGCCCCTCTCTTATTAACTTTTTATGCTGCCTTTTCAACCTGTTAATAAAAGAGCTACAAATCCCATTAACATAATGTTATGATTTGTTCTGTGGTAATTTTGAAATTTGTGCATCACATGCTTTGACACTAACTAGTAAAAATCACAATTATTATCTCTTCCCAGGAAACTATCTTATCAGTATACAATTACCTCTCATCCATTTTTACCTTGAGTTACTGAATCACCAGACTTGAGCTGAGTGACATAGGTAAGAGGCATTTGCGGTCAGAGACATCGAATGCTTGATTTCTCTTTAGTGATGGCCATGTGAAAACACTAAACCCCAGAGCAAGAGGGAATTCCATGGAATGAAGAACAACGACAATTTTTAATATGGTTTAATCCCCAGTAGGATCACTGCACAATCCTATTCTCTGTAATCTGCTTTCCCCAAAGATTCAAGATATCCTCCCAACCCCCTTCTGCTTATCCAGCTACACCATGTGAGCCTGAGTCATCTTTTCCAGTGACCTGGGCATTTGGCACAATGCAAACCCTGAAACTTGCCTTCTCTCTTATATATCTGTGCTCTTTCCATCCACAGGAAAAACTACAGAAGTCATTTTCTCTGTTATTATTCCCCCCAAATGCCTATACTCCATTTAGTCATCCCTCGGCCTCCCACAGAGGTCACCACTGGAAAGCACAGTCCTGTGAGATCACTTTCTATTTGTACAGCATCAATACCCACTGTAAATTTCCTGTTCAACATTCTCAGCTGGTGTAAAAAGTCCTGCTTTTTGTAGTGAGTTTCTTAGGAAAAGAATAGAATTGAAAGATGAGCCATTGGGCCTGGAGGAACTCAGTGGTGAGACTGAGTACAAATTGTTATCTCCACATCACGATGTTCCCTTTAAAAACAATAAAGGAGCAAATGTGAATGTTCATACCTGTAGATCCTGTTACTCAGGTATGAGAGATAAGAGGATCATTTGAACCCAGGGATTTGGGTCCAGGATGAGTAGTTGAGAGGGAAAAAAGAGAGGGGAGCCAGGTGCAGTGGCTAATGCCTGTAATCCTAGCTACTTAGGAAGCTGAGATCTGGGGATCACAGATCAAAGCCAGCCTGGGCACTAAAGTCCATGAGACTCTTATCTCCAATTAACCTCTAGAAAACTGGAAGTATGGTTGTGGCTCCAGGAGTTGGGCGGTAGCCTTGGGAGAAAGGGGCAGGGGGAGGGAGGAAGGGAAGGAGAAGGAGAGAGTGAGAGGGAGGGGGAGAGGGGGAGGGAGAGGGAGGGAGGAAGGACCAAAGCTATCAAGTAGCTTTTGTCTAGTTCTCTTATGGAAAGTAAGCCAGTTCTTTATTTCAGTCAGTAAAATAATAGATACTGTTTCTCCCATTCTTCACTTTCTCCAATAAAAAAAAAAAGATGTTTACAGGTTCTGTTACCACCACAGCAACTTCTGCTTCCTGCCCCTACCCAGCTCACTCTCGGTCTCTTTGGAAAACTTTGCCAGGTATCATTTTACTGGAGAGTTTGCTGAAGGTTGTTCATCTTTTACAATCCTTTCTCGTTTCACTTTTGGCAGTTCTGGGGTTTGAACTCAGAGCCTTGCATTTGTAAGGAAGGCACTCTCCCACTTTACCCTCCCACCCTGGGTCAGGATCCTATTTATGGTTTCAGCATAGCTGGAATAACAGATACATGCCACCACTCTCAGGTTTTATTAGTTCAGGAAGTGGTCTTGACTATGTGTGGTGACTTGGACTGACAATCCTCCTGATCTCTACCTCCTGAGCTGAAGAGCTCAGGGACATGGTCCAGGCCCAGAGTTCCAGCCCCACAACCAACCAAAAAGAAAAGAAAAGAAAAGAAAAGAAAAAAAGAAGTTTCCCGAATTAGAATGTAAGGCCATTCAAAGACTATGGAAATCAGTATGAAGATTCCTCAAAACATTAAAACAAAGGCTATGCTATGGCCCAGCAATACCACATACATGTATTTGTCTGAAAGACTGCAAGACAGGTTACAACTAAAGCACCTGAACCCATGTTCACTGAAACACAACAACCAAGTTATGGGAACAGCCCAAATGCTATACAATAGGAAATCTGATCAAGAAAACTTGGTAGTCACACATGGAGAGAGAGAGAGAGAGAGAGAGAGAGAGAGAGAGAGAGAGAGAGAGAGAGAGAGAGAGAGAGAGAGAGAGAGAGAGAGAGGTGGTGGTAGAGGAGGAGGAGGAAGGAGGAAGGAGGAGGAGGAATGGAGAGGAATTGCATTTAGCCATCAGTAAGAATAAAATGTACTGTGCAGGAAAATGAATGGTGGGGGAGAGTAATAATGAGTGAAATAAGCCAGGCCCAGAAAGAAAAAAAATGATACATGCTTTTCTCTCATTTGTGGATCCTAGACTCAAAATTCAGCTTACCATGTGAACATGCTTTGGACAGGGAATCGTGGGACGAATGTAGACAAAGCAAGAAAGGAGTAGTAGAGGAATGCTGTCATAACACTCAATGGGCCCATGTGAAAGAGGGAAATGGGAAAAAGTGTGACTGGTAGGGAAAGGGTAGATGGGAAGGGAGGAGAAGGATGAGACTCTGACTCTGATCAAGCCATAGAAACATCTAAACGAATGTACTGAATTATAACTCCCTGAGGCTGGGTCTGGAGTCCTGAGTTGAATTCCCAGCAGTAGAAAACAAAACAAAACAAAAGAAAAGACATTTCTCTGCAAAAGTTTCTCTCCCTATGGGGACTTGACCAAATTAGAACATAGTATTCTATTTTCCTCTGCTCATTCTAATGTCCCTTAGATTAACTTCCCTAACTGTTGAATCTTCCAGTAAATTAATAGTCATCATAGAATTTCTTTTGGATCAACTGACACATGTCACATGTTACTTGTAGGTGTTCTTGTTGCATCCTCCTAAAATATGATTCTTTGTCATGAGGAATTTTTCTGAGCTGGTTCTTTTGAGAAATAGCATGCGGAGGAGAAGCTCTGAAACAGAGAGAAGTCCTTTTATAAGGATAACTTCTATTTCTAAAGGAAATTTGCATCTAGAACAGTGAACAGTGTCTCATAGCCAGAAAGAAAAGACTGGGGTTACATCAGTATAGATTTCCTCTGCCTTCTCTTTCCTGCCATCTTCTTGTAGGGAGCCTCTCCAATATTTTTATTTTCAACTGAAGAGTGGATTGTAAGCTACTGTGTGTGTGTGTGTGTGTGTGTGTGTGTGTGTGTGTGTGTGTGTGTGTGTCCTGGGGCTTGAACTTAGAACCTGGGCACTGTATCTGAGCTTCAGTTGCTCGATGCTAGTGTTCTACCACTTGAGCCACAGATTCACTTCTAGTTTCCTTTTAGTAGTTATAATTGGAGGTAAGAGTCTTACAGGTCTGGAAGTTTCGGTGAGTGATAAGAGTTCTTCCTAGCATGTACGAAGACCCAGGTTCAATTCCTCGGTACACATGCATAGAAAAAGCCAGAAGTGGTGCTGTGGTTCAAGTGGTAGGGCTCTAGCCTTGAGAAAAAAACCCAAGGACAGTATTGAGGCCCTGAGCTCAAGCCCAGGACTGACAAAAAAATAAAACCCAGACTTAGAAGGCTTCTAAGTAGCAAGGACTGTAATAGTGGGTCATTGGCCTCCTTTTTGAGTTACTCATCCCTAGTTTCTTTCTGTATTTATGAGTGACATAGCAACTTTCTATTTTTTCTCTAATTAATCTATTCTCACTGGCTCAACAAGTTGAAAAATTAAAAAGGTGGAAGGCAGTGTTTGTCCTCTTTGCAGAGGACGTACACTAAAATTACTGTGCCTCCACCCTTCTCCAGAGTTCTATTTGTCTCCAAAAGTGAAGCCTGTTCCATTAACATCACCACTCACAAACTACCTCAGCCCTGAATGCTGTCATTCAACTTTCATCCTGATCAGTTTGACTCTGCTGGGTGCTTCATATCACAAAGATCATACGATCTTCTTTTTTTTGTGACTGGCTAAGTTCACGTAAGAGAGCAGGACCTACTTGCCTGGTACATGCCTTCCTGGCATATTGAATTGTTCAAACTGAACTTCCAAAATAGCCTGTGTGGAAGGAGTTTCTGACCTTCCCAGATGTAGGCTATTAGACCTTAACATAAGAGCTAGCTTCCTATTGGTGGACAGAAGGAGAATCTTAGGCCAGAGGACACAGGGAAGAACTAGAAGAGCCCGTCTATGGCTTCCTCGACTGGTCTCCTTTTGGCTCACATCCTTTGTCTCATCACATTTAACCATAGCCCTCTGTTCATAGTCAATCCAGCATAAAACCACATATGGTTAGCCTCTTTTTGGACTCTGCATTTCCTTGTGAAAATTCTTCATCACATAAAACTTAAGTAAACGTCTGTGTGTGCTTTTTTTTTTGAAACAATATTTCTCTGGTTTGTTGTTTTTGTTTTTGCGGTTACTGGGGCACTTGCCAAAAACTCTGTAGGATGGAAGAGAAAAGTATTTATGGTCCCTACAGGAAAGCTCTCAGAGCTCATGCAAATCCCCTCCTTTTATAAAATCCAAATAATATCCATTGTGTGCAAGCAGTCTAATAATTTGCTCTTCTATGGATCCTTCAGTGGGTAGACACAAGCTATTTCCATCTTTTAGCTATTGAGAAAACAATCCTAGGGTCCAAAAGAGAACCCCACCAACTTTACACAATATAGAGAAGAAAAAAAATGACACAAAGCCATCTTATTCCTTCACAAATTAATGGGGACTATTTTCTGGCTCTGATGGATGGCTGTGTAGCTAGTCTCTCTCCTTCTAGATAGATATAAGCAGTTGTGGAGAAAGCAGTAGAGACAGTAGTTTGTCATATTGAGGCTTGCGCTATCCCTACTGTCCTGTAACACTGTTTTGTTTTCATTTTTTTGCAAGTCCTAGGGCTTGAACTCAGGGCTTGGGCAATGGGCTTTCTCAAGGCTAGCCCTTTCCCCTGAGTCATAGCACCACTTTCGTCTTTTTCTGTATATGTGGTACCAAGGAATCGAACCCAGGAGTTCATGCATGCTATAGGCAAGCACTCTACTACTAAGCCACATTCCTGGTGCCAATGATGTGGACCCAATGTTTATCTTAACCACAGCCATAATCCTGTTTTCCTGTCAAAATTGCTACCTATACTGTCACTCTCCTACTTGGATTCCAGACCATGACAAGCACATGTAGCCGTTCCCTGAAATGGAAATTTGGTGGGAGGATGAGGGGGATTGTTCATGGACTCTGAGCAAGACAGTGATGAAAATATTAAGAAAAGTCTATTAAAGTGGGACGTCAGCTCAAAGGAAAACACTCAGTATACAGATAAGAATGTCTTTTGGGGGTACTGGAAGTTTAGCCTAGTGGTAGAGTGCTTGCCTAGCATGCACAAAGACCCGGGTTCGGCTCCTCGGTACCACATACATAGAAAAAAGCCGGAAGTGGTGCTGAGGCTCAAGTGGTAGAGCTCTAACCTTGAGAAAGTCCAAGGACAGTGCTCAGGCCCTGAGCTCAAGCCCAGGATTGGCAAAAAAAAAAAAAAGAATGTGTTTTTGACCCACGGCTCATGTTTGGAATCCTAGCTACTCAGGGGACTGAGGTTTGAGGATCGTGGTTAACAGCCAGCTTGGACAAGAAAATCTGTGGAACTGGTAAGCATTAAGAAAGTAGAAACCTTGGGCTCTCCTAGCAGAGATTTATAATAGAATAAAACCTAGATACATAAGGCCATATAATATGACGCTAAATGAAAGGACCTCTGGGATATAGAAACAAAAGCCATATAACAAATGTTTGTTGTCCTTAATGTACTATGTTATCCCTCATCTCTTTTGCTGTCCATTGGTTATTTCATATTGTTACAGTATTTTACTTTGTTATCTTATATATTGTATATATGTTTATTTGGTTATTTGAAATAGGATAGGGAAGGGGGGAAAACAAGATGAGGGGCAGAGATGGAGGGAGGGAAATGGGGACCAAGATATGAGAAAGGGTATCAATGTTTGTGAAGTAATGCACCTTCTGTCTGGTGAATATAATGTAACTCTTCTATTAATTACAATAAAATATATGGAAAAAAGATTAGCAAAGATACTTTAGGTACATATATACAGAAAGACATGTCAAAATGAATTTCCTTTGCATAACTGATTAATGCAATAGAGTATTTTTGAAAAGTTAAAAAAAGAATAATTGATTCCTGGTATTATAAATTACAAAACTCAGCATGGAGATTGAAGAGTATACTTATTTTACTCTTCTATAGTGAAGCCCTCATAGCAGAATTAGTTGCAATGTTTTTACAACATTTGTGAAATGGTATCTCTGCAACCTGAAATATTTTGTCAATAGTATGTGTGGTTTTGTATTTCCACATATTTCTGTATACAGTAATCATCATCATCAATAAAAGTTATATTTCATAACAAAAAGAAGGCAAAATGGAAGTATGGCTCAACTGGTATAGCTCTAGCTTTGCAAAATAGTTAAGAGACAGTGCTTATGCCCTGAGTTCAAGACACAGTGTCAGCACACACACACACACACACACACACACACACACACACACACACACACACACACACACAACGTTAATGATGGTGGAGAAAAAGGTCTCTTTATTTTAATGACTTGAATGGTTTAATAAGCTTTTCATCTTTGCTTGTCATTTTCACTCTTGTACAACTTCCCATGAATATCCTTTGGATATTATTCTTATTAAAAAAACTTGTCTTAGAAAAGCCATATGATGAATGATTATTCTCCTTAATGTACTGTTATCTCTCATCTCTTTTGCTGTCCCTTGGTTATTTCATATTGTTACAGTATCTCACTTTGTTACCTGATATATTTGTATTTGGTTATTTGAAATTGGATAGGGAAGGGGGGAAAACAAGATGAGGGGTGGGGGTGGAGGGGAGGGAAATGGGGACCAAGACATGTGAAAGGGTATCAATGTATGTGAATTAATGCACCTTCTATCTGGCAAATATCATGTAACCCTTCTATTAATTACAATAAACATATATGGAAGAAAAACTTGTCTTAGTTTAACAGTAAGTGCACGCAATGTGGGTTTTGTTCTAGGCATTTTTTCTCATTGAAGGAGTTTTCTTCTACTTCTGTAAGTTTTCTTTGGCAAAGAGAAATTTTCTAAATTGGTTTCCTCTTGTTCTCTGGCATCAGCACAGGTACACAGGGTAATAAAGCCTTCTTGCCATGCTGGCTAGTGCTAGGCCTGAGAGTCCCGGGCAAAAGGCTCTACTATTAGGCTTCATCTTTACCTGTAAAATTTTACTAGCTGTATTTTCTAGTAACATTTTTAAATACAAATATTTGTACATATAGAGTTCATTTTAAGAATGAGTTAATGATATACTTTTGTGTTTTCAAAAAATAAATATTAAGAGCCAGTTACCAGTGGCTTACCCCTGTCATTCTTGTTATCTATAATCCTTGTTCAAGAATCTGAGAGCTGGAGCATCTTGGTTTGAGGCTATACCAAGCAGAAAAGTTCCTTAGATACTACCTCTCCACTTTACCAGCAGTAAGAAGGTTTGGAGGCATGGCTTGAATAGTAGAACTCTAGTGATGAGCCAAGCAAGCTGAGAGACTGACTGCAGGCCTTCTGTCCAAATCCCAGTGCTATTGCCCTAATGTCATCTACTAATTTAAATTGTCATCTTAAATGGCAGCTCAAAGGTATCTTAGTTGTAGTTTTGGATTCTCTGCCCCACACATTCAAGGTCTAGCATTTCACTGATGATGCTGTGCTAAACACAGCCTTCTCAAAGTACACAGAAGCTTCCATAGCACATACGTTCCTATTTCTCCTGGATTTTTGTTTTCAATGTGGATGCATGATGACTATCATAAGATGTTCAAAAGAGTTTTCCTAGGATTGGTCTGAAACTTGTTGATTTCAGGAAAAAAAACATTTCCCCATAAAATTAGTGCAGAGTGTATTAAGGAGTAAATTTCCTTTGTGGTCTTCAGTAAGATTTCATCCTTTTGTTTTTCATTTTTGTTATTTTCTCTAAATATGGTCAAGGAATAAAATCATAACATCACAAGATCTTAACTGGCTTTAGTCTTGATTTTAGGCCTAGATCCCTACCCTCTCTGGCTTCCTGTCCTCATCTATCTTGGTTGTCCTCCCAGACTCTCCTTAATGTGGTCACTCAGCAGAGGGAAGAACAAGGGGCCCTGACATTGTACTTCTAGACTCTAAAGCTAAAACACACATGAACCTCTTTTCTTTACAGAATACTCAGCTTCTGGCATTTCATTAAAGCGAGGGAAAACTGACTAACATGCTTGGCTTTGAAACCACAATGTCTGCTAGATTATACCACTTTTTCCATTTTAATTAAAAAGTAACCACAGTACTTCAGATATAGCTCAACACTGTGTATGTTCTAGACCTTGTGTTCAAATTCTGGAAGCGAAGTAAGCAAAATATATTGGAAGTGATCTGATAAGGAATCTATAGAGCATCTTTTTCACCTCTAGACTTCATGGTTTTTACCTCAATCAAAAATTATTATGCTGATGCTAACACGACATTTCATACTTTGGCATTTCTTTTAATGTGTATCTGTTGCTATTTTACTGTATGAGATCACATTTTTCCTATCTATTCCCTCCATCCCTCCTTTCTCTTTCCTGCAAAAGCTATAATCCATTACTACCTTTAATGTGCAGCTTTCCACTGTACTGCCAGTTTCCATTTCTTAATATTTTATGTATGTATCATCAATATTTATAAATGATACTGATCTATAGTTTTATATTATATGCTAACTTTACTGCAGTTTTTGTATGGATGTTGTAAAAGCAATTGGGTACCTTTAAAGCAACCAAAAGTAGAGAAAAATCCATCTGTTTCATCTAAGTTTGAAATAATTTCCGTTTAAAGCTTCTGAGATTAGGTCAACATCTGATTCATTTTCACTGATTTACAGTTATATTTACTTTTTGTCTTACATTTAGCCTTGTTTTGAACAGATATCTGTAACCCACTTTTTTTTTCCAATCCTGGGCTTGAGCTCAGGGCCTGAGCGCTGTCCTTGGACTTTCTCAAGGCTAGAGCTCTGCCACTTGAGCCACAGCACCCAATTCTGGCCTTCTTTTTCTTTTTTTCTGTGTATGTGGTACCGAAGAATCAAACCTGGGTCTTCGTGCATCCTAGGCCAGCACTCTTCCATTAGGCCAAATGCCTAGCCCTAACCCACTTTTTATAGCTGTGTTCTAGTTATTTCCTCCTTTTCCCACTTCTTACATCATCTGTATTCATTTTCCCCTTATGTACTTTTTGCTTTTGCTTTTTTAAAATATTTTTTCTCTTCAGAATATACCCCTGATGTTTGCACCAATCCTGCTATATTTCCTTTCTTTGACTTATGTTAACAACGAATATTAATTTATTTCTTCTGCTTTTGTAAGATCCTTTCCCATTATTTCTTTTCATTCTAAACTCCATTCATCTCTAAATATAGTCATAGACTTATTTCAATTGTGGTCAATATTGCTATTTAATACCAAATACAGAAATGATAGATAGATAGATAGATAGATAGATAGATAGATAGATAGATAGATAGATGTACAGAGTTAGAGTGATCGGTATATAGGTCCACAGAGTTAGAGATGGGTAGATGGGTAGATAGACAGGTAGATAGATGGATAGAAGATAGAGTTAGAGAGAGATGAATAGACGGATAGATAGATAAATGGATAAATAGATAGAGTTGCCACTAGTACTGGAAACTCAGAGCCCTTCCCTTCCACCTTCTCCCGTTCAGTAAGGTTCCTATTACTTGTCTATTCTCTGAGCTTCTATCCACTGCTGGGAAATGATTCTGGACAGAAGTTAATGGAATAAGAAAGCTTGTGCCCACTTACAAGATATTTGTTTCATGTCTCTACTGTTGAATCCTGATGAATAAATTGGTCTTCCAAGGACCATCTGGAGTGCTAAATCCCATGCTTAATAACCCCAAAGTCTTATCCAATAGGTCTTTTGTGAGACTTCAAAAATTTAGCTTTTCATCAAATGCTCAACTAGATCTGATGTAGATAGCTGGTGCCAGTGGCTCAAGCCTGTAACCCTAGTATTTGAAAAGGCTGAAACCTAGAAGACTGAGGTCTGTCAACTTCAGTAGACAAAAAAAGTTGAGACTCCATCTCCAACTAACCAGAAAAATTTTGGACTAGTCGTATGACTCAAGTGGGTGAACACCAGCTATGAGCAAGAAAGCCAAGTAAGATCAAAGATCTTGAGTTCAAACCCTTGATCATTTCCTCTCTTTCCAGAAAAGACAAAACAATAAAACCATGCTGTTATGGCTGTACTGATATCTCACTCACAGCCATTCTTGTTGCTGATAATAACCTCCTTCTACAATAAAATAGATTTTTTTGGTCGGGGTGAGGTACATTACTTCATGTACATTTGTCCCCCCTTCTCATGTTTTTCTCCCACCTTCTCCCACTCATCTTGTTTTTCCTTTACCTTCCCTATTTCAAATAAACAAATAAATGTATACGCAATATACCAGGTATCAAAGTCAGGTAGAGTAACAAGCATGCCAAAGAAATGTGCAAATTAATGCGGAGGCATGACAATTTCATAGTATAATAAGAAAGATGCTTTGCGGTCAATGGAAGTTGTAATTTTGTTACTCCTTTTCATAGGGTTTTAAAAATTATTCACACCCCAAATCAAAATTATGCAATCATGTATGCCTCTTTAAATTTTAATGTCAAACAATGTAAACATGCTTTCTTCTGCCAGTAAACAACTACAATTACCCACGGGCACTCCTACCCTTATATTTCTTAAGGATATTTTTGTTCAGCACACAGAGCTCTTTATTCTCTTTTAAATTGTAACTAGAGAAATGACTCAGATGACTTTTTGACTCTAACCAACTGGGTATTTTATTTGCTAGAAAAATCTAAGCTATATTTGCTTCAAGTGAGTAGCAGCAAGTAACTGGACAATTACAACCCTCAAAGTAAAGACCACAAAAATCTGGCTGGGTGGTAAGCCCAGGAAGAGGCATGCATCAGTCCGGGGGCTCCTCCCTCGCCCCCTCAAAGGCTCACTCTTCAGACCACCACAGTAAATAGTGCAAGAGCACACAGAGTTTAGATGATGACTAGAAAAGGTCATGACCTCTTACCTAGATGTTTAACTGGGCCAATTGTCAAATTCTCTGAGCCTCAATACAGCCCTTGTCCGTTTTCCATTACTGTAATGAATTCCTGAGATAACCAACTTATAAAGAGAGAAGGTTTATTTTGACTTTTGGTTTTGGAGGTTCTAGTCCACAGTTGATTTGCCCCTTTTGCTTCCCAAAGTTAGGCAAGGCAGCAGATCAGGTGGAAACATGTTGTTGAGTGAAGCCAGTGCCATTCACCTCATATCCAGGGACCAAAAAGGAAGTAGAGGGCTGGAAGTGTGGCCTGGTGGTAGAATGCTCACCTAGCATGCACAAAGCCCTAGTGTCATGTACACAGAAAAAGCTGGAAGTGGTGCTGTGGCTCCAGGGGTAGAGCATTAGCCTAGAGAAAGCCCAAGGACTGTGCTCAGGCCCTGAGTTCAAGCCCCAGGACTGGCAAAAAAGGAAGAAGAAGGCATCAGACACCCCACTAACCTCACCCAGGGTCCTCAATATCTTTTAGACCTCCCATGCCCTTAGTATTCTACCAGTCTTTGACAATAGAGTCTTACTACATGGCTTTTTGAGAAGAATCCAGATCCAAACCATAAAATGCATGCTATGGTTTGGATCTGGAATTCAAACTGTTAACTCAGGAGATAGTTATGGAGATTAAAATGGGATTATGTGTATCTGCTCTTGAACTGGTCTTATGATTTACTTCAGGCTTGTGTGACACAATAGCAATCGTATGGTTAATTCCAGATGAGTCGTGTTCTTAAAATATAGCTCTCTAACTTGATTTGAACTTAATGTACTTCATTTGGAACCCCAACCATCCTTGAGGAGTCTCTGAACTCATGAAAGATAAAATGTACATCTACTAGCATGACTGTGTCTATGAAATTAGTTGCATGTGCTGGGAAGCTAACTGCAACAGAAGACAAAGGACACCAAGTAAGTTAGCATTTAGGGACCATAAAATGCCACCATCTCTGGTCCAGCAACTTCAGAGCTTTCAGATAGCAGGACGAAGGGACAAGACAGGGGTTCATACTCCTGCTTCACAATTCCATTTCTACACTTCCACATTTTCATGCACAAACTATCAGTATTTCTGTAGGGAATTTTTAAAAATTAGCATTGTCATTTTAAATTGACCCTGTGATGCAAATTGTGTTTATTTGGAATGTTTTCTTTTTTATGTGAAACTAAGCATTTATTTCAGAATAAGGCACTGTATTTTTTGTTCAGTGATTCAGTAGAAGATTCAATTTCCTAAACTTCATGCATACCTCCATTTTTTGAAGCCTCATGAATGAGTCTCAGAAATCCATTCCAAAACATACAATTCCTATGTGAACTTGACTTCCTGCATATCATAAGAGACAGATTTAATCATTTATGGAGCTCCAGGGAAGAGGGTTGGGTGGGAAGAGGAGCAAGAAGTTAGTACCAGGCAAGCTTTACTTTCTGATCAGAAAGACATATAGAAATGAGAGTCTTGAACTCAAATGCATTTGATTCAGGATCAACTGTTAGGTTAAGCCATTCATCTCAATGCAATGAGAGAAACAGTAAAGTTGTGTTATTTTAGCTGACATTCATCACAAATGTCAACCTACATGTCTACATCTTGCCCAAGCCCATGATACTCTGCTGGGAGCAATAGAGCATTCACAATGCACACTGATATCAATTGTCCCCATTCACATCACCCCATTTGCTGAAATAATGTATGTGAAAATGAGGCAGAACACAATTCATCCATTTCTTATAGAATCCTTTCCTTTTCTTCAAATAAGTGGTGACAGACTGCAAAATAGTATCTAGACAGGTAGAAATCATAGGGAAGCCAATAGATGATATCTCCAAGTGCCTGAATAGCAAGCAAGTTTCTGCTGCTGCTGCTTCTGCTGCTGCTGCTGCTTCTTCTTCTTCTTCTTCTTCTTCTTCTTCTTCTTCTTCTTCTTCTTCTTCTTCTTCTTCACAAAAATGCATTCCAATGAATCTGTTCACAGAATACATTTTCACTTCTCCATTATCTAAGTCAGAAATGTACCACTTGGTGAATTCAGGAGATAATTTGGGGTAGCTCAGTTACCTTAGAAAAAGGATGCTGAATCATGTAATACTGGAGACACTTAATTATAGCTTCCCCCAAAGATGGTGGAGACATGTTGAATGTGCCTTTCTTTAAGGATACCACACAAGAGCTGAGAAAGACCAGAAAGTGAATGCTAAGGCTGTGGAAGCATTTCTGTACTGTGTGCCCATGGAAACTCAGAGCGCAACAAACAACAGCTTGAGGGGAAGCCAAAGGCAGGCTGTGTATGTATGCAAATGAAGTCTTGTCCAGAGGGCTCTGCTTGCCAGGCAGCAAATCAGGGCCTGTCCCAGGCAGACAGAGCATGGTGCCGAAACCACCCTCTGAAGATGCATGATGGCTTCCTGCCATGGGTGGTACAGGGAAGAAAAGGCATGTGTCCTTGTAGTTCACCCAGTGACAAATTCCTAGCCCCAAAGATAGCTTTGCCTAAGGACCATGAGAGACCACCAATGAGTTCAGGTGGGGAAAAGCTTCCTCAATCTTTCTAATGCCATGCTACATTTTGATCCAGGCCAGGCAATTAGCCCCAAGGAGACTTCTACTCCAGCTGGAGTGAGAGCTGCTCACACCCTCAACTGTCCTATGGACCACAACAGGACTTGCAAATGCTGTAGCAAACATCATGCACCAAGCCCAGGTCTGCTTGTTCTAGCTCTGGTCCCTCTGTGAGTCGGCTTCTAGCTGTTCATTATTAAACCCATGGGTTGATTCATCAAGCAAAAGGTGAGGCTGCAGGATTACCAAACTGATTGGCCAGTTCAGTCAAGCCTCAAGGAAAGTTCTAGGATAAAAGAAAAATATCTGCTTCCCTTCAGAAAAATCCATTCATCATAGTATTTATTGACCTAGGAGTATTGGCAGATGGACTGACCCTCTCTTCAGAGGAATAAGCAGGAGAGTCACCAGTTTTCCAAAAATGCATGACCATATCTCATGGTCGTAACCAAAGAGACCACTGGAGGGCGCTGCACCCACCCTGCGGTGGTACTCTCAGACCAACTGCAGTCCAGGTTCTCAATAATCAGAAGCTATGCACATTTGCGAAGGAAGCGCTAATTATTCTGATTTGGTAGTTGATTACACATTGCACACACACACACACATTGAATTATCAGGCTGTATTCCACAAAGGTCAATAAATATGTGTCAATTTTAAAAAGAAAAGTGAGAACACTAGTCTTCATGAAGCTGCCATGGGGAAAAGAGAGGAGACTTACCCAGGCAGAAGCATTGTTTCTAAGATTAGGGGTAAATTAACCAGGCAGCCAGGGAGGTGGCAGGACTGTAAATGCAATGATTCTGTGATCTTAAGTAAGATTCAGAACTTGAATTTTAAATCCCAAACTAAGGGTTCCCATTATTTGGGGTGGGGGGGTAACCCTTTAAAAATACTCTTATTGGCAGGGAGTTTGGCCGAGTGGCAGAATGCTTGCCTACAATGCACAAAGCCCGGGTTTCGATTCCTCAGTACCACATACATAGAAAAAGCCAGAAATGGTGCTGTGGCTCAAGTGGTAGAGCTTTAGCTTTGAGAAAGCCCATGGACAGTGCTCAGATCCTGAGTTCAAGCACCAGGACAGGCAAAAAAAAGTACTCTTGTTGCTAGATGCCAGGTTCTAGTGGCTCACACCTAGCTTCTCAGGAAGCTGAGGTCTGAAGATCAAGATTTGAAGCCAGCCCAGGCAGGAAAGGCTAGAAGACTCCTAACTCCCAATCAGCCAGAAAAAATGGCAGAAATGAGGCTGTGCCTGAAGAGATAAACCACTAGCTTTGAGGGGAAATAAGCCAAGCGAGAGTGTGGGGTGTTGGAGTTCAAACTTCAGCCTATCCAAATATTTATCTAAACAGAAAGCTATAAATAGATAGCCTTGTTCCAAGTCCACTTGAATTATACTAATGTTTTAATTTTTATTTTTAGTAAGAACCAATCCCTTGTAGAAAGATTGCTATTCTTGATTTGTTTTCTAGCATTTATCACCACTCCAAGGGAGCTCATTTCTAATCCGTTAACTTGTTTCTTTTGTATAGTTAATTGAAATAAGGAGTGCTCTGATGAGGCAGTTGTTCTTAAAACAATGAAATTAAGATTGTTTTATTGTTATTACTATCATTAGGGTTAATTGCAGCTTATTAGCAACAGAGGAAATCTAATAGGAATGGAGGACGCTGTAATTTAGAATAGCTTACTTGTTTTCATTTGTGAGATAAGATTTGCTCTAAGTGCTAAAGCCAAAAACAACAGAGAGAGAGAGAGACAGACAGACAGACAGACAGACAGACAGACAGACAGACAGACAGAGACAGACAGAGAGAGGACAGAGACAGACAGACACTGGCAGGCAAAGGCACAGAAAGACAGTGAGACAAAGACAGAGAAAAACAGAGGGAAATCAGCTCTGTGTGAGGAGTGAGGCTAGTCCTTCCCGCGGAACTGTGGGAGAATGCACTGCCCGCTGTGTACCTTGGGAGAAAAGCTGAACTGTGCTCTATGGATTGTGTGTCCTTCGAGAGCACTGGTTGAAGCACTCCAGGAGGACAGAAGGAAAGCCCTATTTTTTTTGGTGGGGGGAGGTGATATGAGGGAGTTTCTGGCTTTCCTGAGGGGCCTGGCTTCATAAGATCAGACTTGGGGGGGTAGCATGTATGTTTAGCTTGAGCTTTGTGCTTTTGCCTGGCTTTGTCACTCAAGGCTGTCACTCTACTATTTTGAGTCACAAGTCTCTACTTCCAGCTTTTTCTTACTTTGAACATTTTTATTACCCTTAAGAAGATGTACAGAGGAGTTATCATTCACCAAAGCAGTTTATGGACACAGTGAAGCTTGAACCATGTCACTCCTTGCAGCATTCTCACCCACCCCTCCCCTATCATTACTTCTCCTAATTATAGGTTATGTTTTGATTATTCTTCCCTTGGCCCCACCTTTCTCCCATAAGTACCCATTTCTTGGTACTTATTTTTCTGGGCTATGACTTAGTCTTTTTGAAGAATTAGACTGCCTAGCCAGGTGAGGTGACTCATGCCTGTAATCCTAGCTACTCAAGAGGCTGAGATCTGAGGATCAAGGTTCAAAGCCAGGCCAGGTACTACAGAACATGAGACTCTCTCTCTCTCTCTCTCTCTCTCTCTCTCTCTCTCTCTCTCTCTCTCTCTCTCTCTCTCTCTCTTCCTTACAAATGGTACAACATCACTCTTTCTAATGGGATTGCATCAAACTCATGGTAAAGGACTTAGAACATAGCTAACATGCTAAATAGAAAGCCCAGAGAATGGGAGAAGATTTTTTTTACTAGCTCAAATAAGGGCCTAATATCAAGAATATACTTGGAGCTCAAGAATTATCCATCCCCAAAGAAACCCTCAAAGAAAAAACAACCCAATTAATAAATGGGCTAATGACTTAGAGATTTCTCAGAAAAAATGAAGTGGAAAATGGCCAATAGACAAATGAAGAAATGTTCAACATCGCTGGCCATAAAGGATATATAGATCCAAATAACACTGAGACTCCACCTGATCGCAATTAGAAAGTCAATACAAAGACTACTAATAATAAGAGATGCTGGGATGGATATGGCCAAAAGGGAATTCTATTACTCTGTTGGAAAGGTAAGCTTATTCAGCCACTCTGGAAAGCAGTGTGGAGGTGCCTCAAGAAAATTAAAACACAGAGCTTCTCTATGACCCAGAAATTCTACTCCTGGACGTTTATCCAATAGATCACAAACAAGGCCACACTGAAGCCACCAGCACAATGATGTTCATTGCGGCATTGTGTACTTTGGCCAAGATATGGACTAAGCCCAGGATGAATGGATCCATGGATCCATGGATCCATAGAATAATATTGTACTTCCAGCTTTTTGGTGGTTACTTATAGAAAAAGTTTCATAGACTTTCTGCCCAAGATGGCTTTTTAAACCTTGTTGCTTAGAGTTTAGCCTCCAGAATAACTAGGATTATAGGCATGAGGAACCAGTGCCTGGCTTCAAAACATTTTATTTGGAGAGTTCTGTGAGGGCATGTAGCTTCCCCACCCCCACCTCCATGTGCAGCCAGGCACAGAGAAGAAGAGGAAAACTCCTATTTAATGAGGTATATTAACCTTTGATAAATGGATATAGGAAACTGAGACAGATAATAATGAAACCCAGGTCTAAGAACATTGGATAATGTAGTGAGCTATTGTAGGGAGTTGAGTATGAAGGAGAAAGAATAGAAGAAGCCCTAGCATACTCACTGAGCTGCAAACTATGTTCCCTGAGCTGGGAAGATGGGGGTTGACAGAGGCGGCAGGGACCTAGGACTGAGGGACTCTCAATATCAAGCATCTGCCAGCCCAGTGAGAGTGGGGTGATATGTATTCCAGCAAGAAATCGGAAGATCCCTCCCAAGGCTCCAGCTAACCAATTGATCAGCAAATAGCAGTATGGTCCAGACTACACAGGGAAAATTGATTTCTGACATCAACGCAGGCATCACATCCCAAGGTGACCTTGATGGGATGGCTCATGGAAATCTCTGAGCCTAAGTGATGCCAGACTAATGGCCCCTCAACTTACAAGTGCCAGAAGAGATAGAAAACTGGCCAGAAGTGAAGACTTGAATTTAATTTGTATGTGCCAATGAAGAACTGTTTAAAACATATTTAAATCTATATCAAATAGTTCTTCAGGTTAACTGTTTCAAAAAGTAATTCATAGCGAGGCTATGAGCAAATGGTTCAGGCCTGCATTCCTAGCTACTCAGGAAGCTGAGATCTGAGGAGCATAATTCAAAACCAGCTCAGGCAGGAAAGTCTGTTAGACTCTGATCTCCAATAAATTACTCAGTAAAAGACAGAAGTGATACTGTGGCTTAAGTGGTAGAGCATTAGCCTTGAACACTAGGAGGTTTAGGAACAGCACCCAAGCCCTGAGTTCAAGCCCCAGGACTAGGAAAAAAAAAGTTTAATGTCAGAAACAAACAGGACTGACTATATGTGTCATTCAGCTCATATGGTGAAGAATCTGAAACTAGAAATATTTATTTGAGGGCTCAATAGTAGAGCACCAGTCTAGTATGTACAAAACCCAGGGTTTCATCTCTGATACTAGCAGGGGGAGGGATTACTTTTATGAAGAACTAAAATGTTCACTGTGTCTCATTTTTCAGAGGATCTTAGGATCTGAAACCATTATGGACTCAATGGCCCTCAGTAGGGCCTTGCTGGCAAAGATATTTTCATCAAGTGAATTTTGAGCTAAATTAAATACAGGAGGTTGAGATTCACAGGGTCATTGTTCAAAGCCAGATAGGACTCTAGCTCTAATTGGCCAGTAAAATTCTTGGCTACAGCAGTTAATTAAAGTGGCAGAAAATCAGCCACACAAAAGCAGAAAGAAAGGGAAGGAAATGAAAAGGAAGGGAAGGGAGAGGAGAAGACAGGAAAGGAGAGGAGGGGAGGGGAGGGAGGGGAGAGGAGGGAGGAGGAAGAAGGGAAATGGGAATGAGAAGAGAAGAAGAGGAGGTAAGGGGTGAGGGGGAGAAGTGAGGGAGGGGGGAAAGAAAGGAGAGGAAAGGAGGAGAGGGGAAGGGAAAGGAGGGGAAGGGGGAGAAGGAGTGGGAAGGGAAAGGAAGGGAAGGTGAAATGTATATGTATCTTGGTGGGATCCTGTGATAAATAATCGTGGCTATGACTGGTAGCTACATAAGGTAAATGCATTCCTTTATATTATGAAAATACACTGCAAAAGAAAATAGCATAAGAAGACATTTTGAAACCCTTCTCTTCAATTTATTGGGATAGAGAGAGAAAAAAAAACATGGCCTCCCTATTTTGCTAACCTGAATACTCAAAATCCTTCCTTTTCCACATCTCTCTAGAGTGCTTTAGAGGAGGAAAGATTTCCCCCAAAACACCATATTCTAGGGTTTCCTGTCTGTATTCTTAGTGCCCCAATGTATCCCCAATCACTTTCTTCCCCAAATCACATTTAAAATTTAGCCCTAAAAACTGCCCAGTTCCCAAAGCATGTAATCTCACAAGCCACTGGCAGATTTCTATTTTCCATCATTGGTCTTTGTTTTGCTCATTGACAAAATCCAGAAGAGAGCTACTGACACCCTAGCATATCATTTCTTAGAACTCATTACACGCATAGAACATAGAAACTACTCTTAGTGGTTGCTTTGAGAAATCTGGACAGCATCAAATTGATAACACTTGAATCACCTAGAGCAGGGAAAGAGAACGTAGGAAAAAGAGAAAAGAATATCTTCTTAAAAGTCAGCTTTTCTACTGATTATGACAAATGAGGGAAATCATTGGGCCTAAGTTCCTTTGAGTCTGGCTTACTTCACTTAATATGATTTTGTCTAAGTCTTTCCATGTCCTACCAAATGGGGCGATGTCATTCTTTCTGATAGCAGCATAGAATTCCATTGTGTACAAATACCACATCTTGTTGATCCACTCATCAACTGAGGGACATTGTTACAGTATCTCACTTTGTTATCTGATACATTGGATATATTTGTATTTGGTTATTTGAAATTGGATAGGGAAGGGGGAAAAAAGATGAGGGGTGGGGGGGGAGGGAAATGGGGACCAAGACATGAGAAAGGGTATCAATGTATCTGAATTAATGCACCTTCTATCTGGTGAATATAATGTAACCCTTCTATTAATTACAATAAAAATACATGAAAAAAAAGCTTTTAACTTGGGAGGGGGTAGGAAAAGGGAACGTAGGAGGAAAACTCGGAAGGGGTAAGAGTGTTGAAGAAATAATGTACCCAGCACCTGATTAATGTAACTGTAACCCCTCTAAACATCACCCTGACAATAAATTGTTTAAAAGTCAACTTTTGAGCTTCTGGTACTTGTTTTTGTCTCCAGAACATCAGAAATGTCATCAACTTAGGTTCAAAACAATTGGAAAGGCTGTGTTTTGTATTTGAGTTTCTTTTTTTGGTAGAGGAAACAACCTTTCAAGAAATATGATTTCATGTGTCTCTAGGGAATTTTTGAGTTAAAAACCAAAAATGAAAAAAAATCTACAAAATCAAGAACACCGGTCACTGGCCTCACTCCACATAAGTGGTTTCTCCACAACTCTTTTCTGAACAAAGCGGAAAGTGAGAGCTGGCTGTAATTCTGGAGAGAAGTGCAGTTTCTAGAGCTCACTGTCTATCAGCCCCTCACAGGAAGGGACTCAGCCCAAGCGCACCACTGTGGGAGCTGCAGGGAAAGGTAATCTGTCATTGTGCCAAAGAAAAACAACCACCACAACAAATGGAACCAAACAATAAAGTGAAAGCCCATTAATTGAAGTTCTGTTGAAAACTCACATCCAATGGGATCTTGGAGATGCTGTGGGTTTTCTGTAATTTATTTTAAGAGAAATGATTTCATAATACAAAGCAAACCAATACAGGTGGTGGTGGCTCAGAAAGATGCTCTGGTTGTCATTCTTTAACATAACCATACACCAAACCATCCTGACTTGCTACTAGGCAAGTATTAGAGAGCCCTCAATTCTCTAGCAGCTGTAGATGTGCAACGCACAGCAACATAAGGGCTGTCGGAGATACTCACACAATGCTGATGAAAACAAATGGCATGGAGAGAGCCTGCTGATTCCATGAGAGCCGAGGTGTCTACACCTATGAGTCCACTTCCATTTCTCCAAGAAGACTGAAAACAAAAGCCATGTAACATTGTAACAGGAACCAAAAAAATGAGAGCAAGCAAAGCAGGTCCCCTACAACAAGCAACAATACATCTGAGCTGATGTACAGTACCCACATCACTTCAAGCAAACACCCACAGTCACAGCAAGAGGAAGAGGAACTGTTAGGGAGATAGGGCAAAATAGTGGTTAACATAACACATAGCTAATACTGTGATCCATCGTGACATTTCTTGTTCCTATGGTGCCTGCTGAGCTGCTGCTTCCCATCATGCTGTGGGTGCCTGCTCAGCCAATGGAAAGAGGGCAAAGTATGCAGGAGCCATTCACCAATCAGTGCAAAGACCAGTGGAGGAGCCCTGTACTATATAGTATATGTATACACTATATATACACTATATATGCACACCACATATACATATAGTGTGCATATGGACATATATGCACATGTGTATTTATATATACATTATATATGCACTATATATATATATACATATATAATAGTCATGGGGCTTGAACACTGGGCCTGAGCCTGGGTAATGTCCCTGAGCTCTTCAGCTCAACACTAGTGCTCTACCATTTGAGTCTACCACTTGAGTTTTCTGGTGGTTAATTAGAAATAAGAGTCTCCAAACGACTAAACCTAGAGCTCCCCTATGACCCAGCAATTCCACTACTGGGCATTTACCCATTGGTCCAGAAACAAGGACACACTAAATATACTAGCACAAGGATGTTCATTGCAGCACTATTTTTCATAGTGAAGATATGGAACCAACACAGATGCCCCTCAGTTTATGATTGGATCAACAAGATATGGCATTTATACACAATGGAATTCAATGCCGCTATCAGAACAACATCACCCCATTTGTAAGGAAATGGAAAGGTTTGGAAAAAATCATATTAAGTGAAGAAAGTCAGACCCAAAGGAACACAGGCTTAATGTTTTCCCTCATCTGTAATAATTAGTGCATATCTAAAACTCTCCTAGCATAGAATTACAATAGCTCAAACCCTAGATACATAAGGCCATATAGGATGAGGCCAAATTAACAGATTTCCAGGATATGGAAACAAGAGCTTAATTATAAATGACTGTTATTCTTTATGTATTATGTTTTTCTCTCTTCTCTTGTGTTGCCCTTTGGTTAATCTTATATTGTTACAGTATCCCACTTTGTTACCTGGTATATTATATAGATATTTACTTGTTTATTTGAAATAAGAGGGGAAAATGAGGGGAGGCAGTGGGGGAAGGGAAATGGGGACAAAAACATAAGAAGGGATATCAATATGTGAGAAGTCATGCACCCTCTATCTGATGAATATAACTGTAATGCCTTATGCATTGAAATAAAACAAAAGCTTAAAAAAAAGAAATTAGTCTCATGGTCTTTTGGTCTTTTAGTGATCGGCTGCCTTTGAGCTGAGATCCTCAGATCTCAGCCTCCTGAGTAGCTAGGATTATAGGAGTGAGCCACCAGTGCCTGGCTATATAGATATATGTATATCTCCAAATTCATGTTAAGGACCTGGAGTTCCTGGATATTGAGCCATCACCCTTGTATTGTTTCATTCTAATACCCACATATCAAAGAGACCATGTACCTTTTGTTCTTTTGGTCTTGGCTTATCTCATCGACTCGATTGTTCTACTTCCATCCCTTTATGGGAAGGAAACTTTCTTATTGGCAGTGATAGTTTGACTGTATCAAAGGGTTGATTTTAAATTCTTGTGTATTAAATAAGAAGATGAAAATGTAAGGAAACTTATCAATTACAAGATAAAGCACAGGCTCAGCAATAACTCAGACGGGAGTATGCAAACCATCAATGGATCTGAGTTTCCCATGCATTAACAGCAGGCTTCAGTCAGCTCACTCTCAACTCAGAAAGCAGCTACAGGAACCAGTCTCCAGGAGCCATTTGCTGCATGAGTAATGTTGTTTTATTTCCCTTAAGTATTCATGGAAGCATTCCTGAGCTAGACGGGGCTGGAGACTTCTGCAGGAACAATAAAATCCATGAATAATTAATCTGACTTAGGTTGACCCTTCTTTTTAACTTTTCCTCTACCAAAAAAAAAATACTGTGGGGTGGGAGTGTAGTCTAGTTGGTAGAGTGCTCTCCTAGCATTCAGGAAACCCTGGGTTCTATTCCCCAGAACCACATACTCAGAAAAAGGCAGAAATTGTGCTATGGCTCAAGTGGCAATGCACTAGCCTTGAGCAAAAAGGGTCCAAGGACAGTGCTCAGGCCCTGAGTTCAAACCCCATTACTGGCAAACACAAAAACAAAAACAAAAACAAAAACAAAAAACAAAACTCTGTAAACCACTTCAAAGTGCCTCATTCATGTAAACTCTGGACTTGTGTCTAGATCTCTTGCTTAACTTTGTGCACCAGAAACACTGTAATATGACATACATGTGAGCACCACTTACTCTGTCTGGTAAGAGGAGGGCCTTCAGAACAGGTTTCCCAGGAAACATAGATATTGAGCTTTTACAATCCTCTCCTAAGAATATCCTCCTTTGTTCTTACTATGTGAATGTTCAGAGTCCTATTTACTCATGTCCAAGTGTAATTTTTTGTCCTTTACTATCCCTTGGGTTTACTTGTCAATTTATAGGCACATTTTAATGATTACAAATGACAGAAATATGCAGTCTATGATTTTGTTTTTGGAGTCTGGCTTGCTTCTCTTAATATAATTTTCTCCAAGTCTTTCCATTTCCTTACAAATGGGGCAATGTCATTCTTCCTGATGGATGCATAGATTTCTATTGTGTAGTTTACCAAATTTTCTTGATCCATTTTTACTGAGGGGCATTTAGGTTGGTTCTATATCTTAGCCTAGGTCTGCCTTACAAAGTTGGAGTCTTCTTACTACTCTTCCCAGCCTAACTTAGTGGGAAAAGGGATTTGCTTTGTGTGGTACATCAGGAAGGAGGTGATTGTACTGTGTTGGTTAGAATCTCTGTAAGTGATCTTGAGTGTATGTTGGACTGTGGCCTGTTGGGAATCAGTGGCTTTTCACGGAGGAACTAGCTCTAGAGACTCTCCTTTTAGCCTGCCTGGAGCTGCCCTCAGCTTTACATCCTGTTGAGAGTGGTTTTTTTTATTTTCCCAGTGAAATTTTACAGACTTTTGGTTTTTTAATTCCAGGGGTCCAGGCTGGCTATAGGTTGAACTGCTATATGTCTAGAGCGTTGAGCTTGTCTTTGTTCACTGAAGAGAGGTATCTCTCTAAGGCTGCATCCTCCAGGACAAGGCTATTTCCCCCTGAGCAGAGATGTCCCACCCTGGGTAGAGCTATCTCTCCCTGAAAGGAGCTTTCTCCCCCTGAGTGGAGCTGCCTTCCACTGGCTGGAGCTGCCTCTCTCTGGCTCAGTTCTTCATTTTCTGCCAGAGAGGGTTGGTTCTAGGTTATCAGATCTTTTGCCCTCTTGAAAAATGTCATTGACTTCTCTGTCCCGTGTTACTAGCTAACTGCTCTGGCAGGCTCTATGCCATTATCAAAAATGGTTTTCTTCTTGGGTGGAGGGAAGGTTTCCTTCCAGATGTTGTTCTCTGGGAGGGAATGAGAAAGTCTTTTAGGGGTGTTTCAGACAATCTGTGGTGTAACAAGCTGTCTCTATATCTGTCTGGGGTAGGCTGGGATGTGGATTCCCATTCCTGGTCTTTAAGTTTAAGCTGAGAGTGAGTGGAAAGCCTGAGCACACACACTGTCTTTTCTGCTTTTCTCCTGGCTACCTTTGGTTACCTCCACCACCAGTGGGTTCTTAAATAGGTCTTCTTTAAGCAGGGTGACTGTAAATTTTTTATATAAATCTCTGTATTCGGTGTGACTGTTTAGATGCAGAAAATTCAGTGGGACCCCATAACTCTACTTCTGCAGAGGGAGCTCTGTTGGTCCACTGTTAATTTTCTACCATCTTCCCCCTTGTTCAATTTCTTACCAGAAACAACTTCTTGGAGTGTTTAGACATTTTGGATCTTGCTACAGGCCCTCGGATCACACCAACAGTCATCGAGGCTTCCCTTGTGATGAGAACACAGCTAACGCATGTCAGGCAACTTCTCAGTCACGGGAGATTGAGTTCGAAGTTTTAATTACAGGGAATATAGAATAGTAATAAAAGAATAGATTTGGCATTCAGATGTAATTGGACACAAGTTTAACTTCATAGGAGAAGCACACACACAAATGAACAATCACCAGTGTTGATGAAAACAGGGAATAAAGGGGAGTCTCATGCTATGACACTGGAGATGCAAATTGGTGCATCCATTCCGGAAAATAGTAAGGAAACTCGAGAAATTAACAGCAGAGCCTCCTTGTGGCTCAACAACTGCCTCCATGTGTACACAGAGGAAGTGAGGATCCCTGTCAGGACATATTCCCTTTCCATTCTTGATAGCGTTACTCACAAAGGCAAGATATCAAAACAACCAAAGTTTCCATAATGGACGAATTGATGAGGATACTTTGGTACAATTTTAAATTCATGCATATATATATACATATATGTACACATATGCAGGTGTATATATTTACATATATGCATGTGTGTATACATATGTATATACATTATATACACACATGTGAATAAGGCTCAGACTTGAAAAAGAAGAGAACTTGACATCTGAATGGGTATTCAGAGCATGCAAGTTAAATGTCAGATCAATAAGAGAAAATACTGTAATAATCATATTATATGTGGATTTGTAAAGTCAACTATATAGAGATAGAGAATAAAATCCCAATCCAGGATTGGGGCTGGGGAGAAACTGTGAATATGTAAGTCAAAATATGCAGAGTAGTAAATGTGTATGATTGACAGCCAGAAACACAAATGTCTAAAATAGTAGGACTGACGCCATTAACAGTGTATTTATTCTATTCAGGACTTTTGTTAAATGTGCACTTAAGAGAAGAATGTGAGATTACAGCTATGTTAATTGTGTCCATTTAGTAACCATTTTATCTGATGCTCTTATGACATCATATTGTGCATCTTCTTGTTTTACCAGTCCTGGGGCATGAACTCAGGGCCTGAGCACTATCCTTGGGCTTTCTCAAGTCTAGAGTTCTACCACTTGAGCCACAGCACCACTTCCAGCTTTTTCTATGTATGCGGTATGGAGGAATTGAACCCAGGTCTTTGTGCATACTAGGTAAGCACTCTACCACTAGGCCAAATTCCTGGTCCATATTGTACATTTTGATAGCATATCTTTATAAGTTTAGCTTTACCACTTAATCTTGAGCAAAGTCCTTAACGTCTCAAAATACCTATTCATTATCTTAAAATAATGTAAAATATTATCTTCATGTACATGTGATAAGATTGTTTATTTTAATTTTATTGTCAAGGTGATGTATAGAGGAGTTTCAAGGATGTATGCATATGGTACTGAAATCCAATACAGTGACAACAGGGGATAAACCATAGAGGAAAAATACAAAAGAAAACAAAATAACTTCATATAGTACATTAAAACAACATCCTCTTGTTTCTATATCTTGGTGTTCATTTTGCTTGGCTTCATTTTATATGGCCATATGTACATAGCTATTAAGCTATATACTAATTATTACAAATGAGGGAAACCATGGAACCTATGTCACTTTGGGTCTGGCTTACTTCACATAAAATGATTTTTTTCTGTTTCCTTATGAATGGGGCAATGTATTCTTTCTGATGGAAGCATAAAATTCCATTGTGAATACTTAGTGATGAATTAAATTATTGTTATACATGTACACAGATATGATCATTAATAGTTTGATTCTCTTTCTTGGTAAACACATATACTTACTGAGGAAAATTCTTCTCAGCATGTTCTTCCACCTAACTTCCATTTGTGAGCGAGCATGCACCCTGGCCTCATGGAAGTGGAGGAAACCTGAAAACTATTATTGTCTCTAAATTTGGAATGCCAAAAGTTAAAAATGCCAAAAGTTAAAAATGCCAAAAGTTAAAAATGCCAAAAGTTAAAAATGCCAAAAGTTAAAAAAAGTTAAGAGGGGCCGGGAGTTTGGCCTACTGGTAGAGTGCTTGCCTAGAATGCACGAAGACCCAGGTTCAATTCCTCAGTACCACATATATAGAAAAAAAAAACAAGAAGTGGTGCTGTGGCTCAAGTGGTAGAGAGCTGGCTTTGAGAAAAGCCCCATGACAGTTCTCAGGCCACAAGTTTAAGCCCCAGGACTAGCAAAAAAATGGGAAATTAAGATGGACATCTTTGGAATTTTTAATTAAAATTGATAAAGCAAAAGCAGCTGTTCCTCAATTAGTTTTTCTGGCCTTGGTTTCTAAACCATCCTGGATGTGTTGAAGGTTTGTCTTTTTTGACATATTAATAACAGTCTACTACTCTGGAAGGCAAGTGGCATTGGCAAGAGATTAACTTTGGATGAGACACTTAAAAGTCCTTCTTGGCTTGATATCTTCTTTATATTTTGCATCTGAATTTCAAATGGAGCAACAGGATGGAAAGAATTTCCTATGGACACCACCGAATGTCTCCTGAACTAAATAAAGATCAGCTATTTAAAGTAACTTCATATGGAACAAATTAATTCACTTCTAAAGGAAAAAGAGTGAATTCTTGAAATCCTCAGGATCATTTCCCAGCACCCAAGACCTGAGTATTGGATGGTGATCTTTATGTGTGTGTGTGTGTGTGTGTGTGTGTGTGTGTGTGTGTGTGTATGTATATATACATATATATAACACATATATGTTTAGAATATATATTATAAATCCTAACTCAACCATTAAGCAATTTGTGTTACATCCAATAAAGTATATAACATAAAAAGGCAAACAATACACAAACCATTTAACAAATTGGATAAAAGAATAAAGACAATATAAAAGACTTTTAAAACAGATAAGAAGCAAATAAGATTATAAAAGAAGGACATCATGGCCACAAACCTAGCCACACTAATAATCACATTAAATGTAAACAGTTTCCAGTTAAAAGACCAAGATTTTCAAAGGGTCTAAAAAAGCCGGACACTGATATCTCATGCCCATAATCCTAGCTAGTCAGGAGGCTAGGATGTGAGAATAGTTGTTCAAAACTAGCCAAGGCAAGAAAATTCGTGAAGCTCTTATGTCCAATTTACTACCAGAAAACCAAAAAGTGAGCTGTTACTCAACTTGGTAGGACTCCAGCCTTGAGCAAACTATCTTAAGGATAGCACCCAAGTCTTGGGTTCAAATCCTACAACTAACAGAAAAAAAAAGAGGGGAGGGATCTAAAAAAAAGCAAGCAAGCCCTTACTGTTGTTAGAACATACGCTGAATAGAAAGGAGACAGGGGGGTGGGATATGGAGGACTATACGACTCTCACATTGTGGTGATAGAGATAAATTAAAAGGCATCTTTTAGGAAGAGATAATACCAATTCTTACACCTGAGCAGAGGCACACGGACTGTTCCAACATATTAATAGTGAAAAGTAGGTGAGGGCTTACTCAAGAATAAGAAAAATCTGATTCCTGGGCAGTAAATTGAAATTGTATTTTTACATTTCTCTGAATAAAAAATAAAGCTAGGAAAGTTGTAGAATACAAGAACAATGACAAAAAGGCTGAGCCACTGTGTGTTTAACTACTCAAGAGGCCCAGACATGAGGGTCACAGTTCCACGTCAGCCTTGGCAGGAAAGACTGTGAGTTCAAGTCCCAGGATACATGCCCCACCTCACCCCACCCATAGATATAAAGAACAATGACAAAAATTCAGTGGTATTCCTATATACCAATCATAAATTGAAAAACAACTATATATAGTAAAGGTAATATAAAATGTGTTGGGAAAAATACAAAACTACATAAGAAATGCACACTGAATATTGTAAATATTGCTGAAATGAGATGTATTCCTTGTGTATGGGTTGGAGGAAAGCCTTGTTATCATTCCAGTTTTGTCTAAATGATATATCAATTCCATGCAAGTTTAGTCAAAATAAACATAAGCAAGCCCTTTGTTTGATAGGAATAGTCACATTAATAGTAAAATTCACAGGGGAAAAACAATCGATACCAAATAAACCCAAGCAAGTTGTAGACAAAGGTGGAGAAGTTACATCCTTAATTTCAAGGAATAATTATTAAAAATAAAACTTAAGATAGACAAAATGATCAATGACACTTAATAGAAGGCCTAGAGATAACTCTACGTCTATATCCATGGCTTTATGACAAAAGTACTAAGGCAGATTAATTGAGAAGAAATAGTTATTTGAAAGAAATAGACATCTATGTCGCAGTGACCTCAATTTAGCAAACTGGCAACACTTTATAACTCTAAATCCAACTGACAGTCAAAGCAATTGCATTAGCGAGATGATTAACTGTACCAGGCATACAGAACGTAGACCAGCATTCATTGGAGCGAGTCCTACCCAAGCCCTGACCCACTGTGCACTGAACACACCTCTGTGTTGGAGCAATTGATGAGCCTCTGTTCAGATATGCCCAGACCCATTCCTCATACATTCCATTTTCCCTTTCATTGCTTTTTTTTAGTGTCATGTCTTAAGTGTCTTTATTTTTCTTGGTGTTTACCTCTGCTGTGTCCTTATTCTTTTTTTTTATTATTTAGGTTGAGTCATGATCCCTTGAATTCCTTAGGAGACAACACTCAATACTCCAAACCTGGTTTGGGGGCAGGTTAGCTACCAGTAAATCTCAACCCACCTTTATCTTTGTCATACTCTGGGGTGCACCCGAAAGTTTCTGTCTCCTTCATAGAACAAGCTGTTACCCTCCTCCTTGTATTTAGTTTGCAGTTGTATGGCTAGAACTTCTTTTCTAGGTTGTAGCAAAGGTCAGGCAGATTCTAACTCAGTGAAGACTGGTGTGTCCTTAGCCTTGCCTCTTCAGAAAAGTTTCTTATGTCTTCTTGCATATGAGAGCTTTCGCATATATACTGAAAATTATGGGAGTGTACATGCACAGATCCCTTTTAAGTATTGATTGAATCCTGAGCCCTCATCTCCCTAAGACCAATTCGTTCCCATGCCTCAGACTCCTCCCACATTCCCTGAGCCTATTACAGAGGCCCATTCTCAGCATCTCTGAGCCACCTGGCTCGAACCCACCAGTTCCCTTAATTGTGCATTATTGCTCGTTCAATTTCCTCTGTGAAACTCCTTGCTCGGCTACTTCAACACTAATGTGTCTCCATCGACTCATGTTGCAGACTCCAAAAACTGAAGATCTTGTCCTCAGAGATAACACCCGAGGGTCAGGTCCACACCTACCCTCCAGGGTAGGATGCCTCCTTGCTCCAGCCTCATGGTTCCAGTAAAAGCTCCACTTTTCAATTTTACAGTAATATGACAGGAACAAATGCTAAACAGAAACTATCTCTCTAATTTTCACTTGTGATGTTTTACCCCAGGGTAAGTAGAGGAATGCCAGTCCTGTCACATTACTGGACAGAAATAGTAAGTCCCAGCACCCAGCCATAGTCAGCCATGAGAGCCTACAGAGTACTGGATTGCTGAGTCAAGATGGTTAGTAGGTTAAAAGTCTTCAGTTTACCTTGAATTAACAACACTGCCCAGTTATGATAGGTCTACCCACGGCTTTCTGGGTATCATAAACTGTGGTCCTTAGAACCCCTTCTGTCCTTAACAGATGATGTGACATATAACTGGCAGACACATACATATCCAGTCAGATGGAGACAAACAGAGAGACCCTTAGGGCAATGCTTTTTGTGAGGTCCCAAGGTGTTATCTACGCTGATGTCCCTTGGAGTTGTTACGAGTGATTTTAAAGCAAAAAAGTGTTAGAGGAACCATACTGTGACTGAGAAATGGCCTCTGCAGGATTTCTGCACAGTGTGGGGTCAATGCATGGATGAGTGGCATCTTAGCTGCCCCATAGGAAAGTGCTTACCAAGATAGAATTGCACAAAGCAAGTGTTTAGAGAAGCCAGGCTGGTGACCACAGTGGAGTAGGAAGCCTTGAAACTGTGTCCACGGTCACTAAGCCTATCTGCTTAGATCTGAACTTACATTGTCAATGCATGTTGAGGCTAACAACAAGTAAGAATTAACTGAGCTTGATTTTTTTGGCATCTGTGATTCCCAGCTCCCCCCTCCCCCCGCCCAGGTTTCACCAATGGCTCACTGTCTAGGCTGAGTCCCCGAGGGAGGTCCCTGAGTCCCCTGCCCTATTCTTGATTGAGAGTAGCTTCAAGGTCATCGTATGTCCTCTGGGACTGCCTTTCCTGGAACACAAGAGGCTGGTGCAGGAAGTCCAGCAAGGAAACAAAGACAAGGCCTCCGAAGCTGGTGTGGTGGCTTCACTGGCAGGAGTCCTGGCAGTTTTCAAACTGATGACAGGCATAGTGTCCAAACAGCTGTGAAGACACAAGGGCAAACCCTGCTGTGGACAGAAGAGAGGATTCACAGCTGACATTTCCCAGTGCCAGGCTGAGGGGAAGGGTCTCTGCCTTTAAAAGAATTGACCGACCAGTTTCATGCTGTTTTGCTCATTCGCACATCTACATGGGCACACATCTACCTGTGTGCCCACACCCATCCACACACACTGAAGAGTGTTTACAGTCAAGAATTGAAGCTGAACACTGTATCTAACAGTGCTTCATAGCACTTAACAATGATTAAACTACCTAACAACAGTCGCTCCTCCAGGTCCTTACAGATAGTTAAGTTCCTCCATCTCCTAGGAATCAATTACAAAATGCAACCCGATGTTGCCAATAAAATCAATCTAGCAAAATTTTGCTGCATTTTTAATTGCAAAGTCCTGAATAATAGAGTGGCTTTATCATAAACTCGATTAGATCTTAATTGCAAATGCATCTGCTTTCCCCTATTGATATCTTTCCTGTAGGGAATCCATAAATACCAGATGTTGTAAGCTGCTCTTTACCTGGAAGAAGGGTTTCTCTCATGTAGCAATAATCAGCAAACACAAGAATCCAATTCTTCACTTCTCTAAAATATCAGTACCACTGCATACATTCTCATTCCCATATCCATGTCAAGTGATAGCTCCCTGTCATACCCAAGTTAATCATCAGAGACTGCCATCTCCTGTCATCTCTCTCCTGCACAACCCCACAGATTTTATGTACATTGGTTCACTATGTTGATGGCACCATGCAGGGAGAGGCTGAGGCTGATGTCATGGCCGCGATGGTCTTGCAAGGCACATGTGTGAGTGCTATGGATTGGAAAGTGGTTGAGTGTGTGCCCCAATTCATAAAAATGAAAAATATCAAAATGTGTAAGACACAGAAGAAACAATCCTTATATTAAATGCTTGTGGACTATTGGCCACTTTCTGGGCTGACAACTCAAGTTATTATTTTAAAAGTTAAATCCAATGTAGGTAAAGGAAATAAAACAAAAAAGAGAAGAAAAGAAATTCTTTTAAAAAAACTAGATATACTGCAGTGTCCAATGTAGCAACACATTCTCTACACATTTGTGCAATAATTGGTATATGATATTCCAAGTCAAATGACTAACAGAAATTGAATTTTATTGTTTTTAAAGGGCAAAAGGAAAGAAGAGAAAATTAAAGTTTATTCATTGTTTATTCATTTGTTTTTCCAATCTATTTTTAAAACGTAATTCTGCCTCCACTGATACATTTCCTTCTACAATTTTTTTTTGCCAGTCCTGGGCTTGAGCTCAGGGCCTGAGCACTGCCCTTGGACTTTTTCTCAAGCTAGAGCTCTACCACTTGAGCGTCAGCACTATTTCTGGCTTTTTTTTTTTATGTATGTGGTACCAAGGAATTGAACCCGGGTCTTCGTGCATGCTAGGCAAGCACTCTACCACTAGGCCAAACTCCTGGCTCCCTACAATTTTTTTTATTATTATTTTTTTAATTCAGAAAAGTAAAATATAAAAAAGGAGAAAACTACTGAAGCCAGTTTCAATCTCTTAACATAAATCAATAAATTGTTAAGCCTTTATTAAGACTGATCTGTTACAGGTAAGAGGAGGAAAAGACAAAAATTTTCATTGTCAAAGATAAAAGAAATCACCATGGATTCTACAAATATTTAAGTAGAGTTCTGTGTGTAACAAATACTTGTTGATGAGTCAACCTTTATAGAAAGGGTAGATAAGACCACTGATTCAAATTTCACAAACAAGATTTTTATTTAAATGGAAAGTTTATTTTTATAATTAATTTACGTTATTGTTATTATAAAGGCGATAGATGGAGCAGTTACACAGGTCAGATAACGAGTCCATTTCCTTCCAGGCAGTGTCTTCTTTTCCTTGCTCTCTCCCAGTCCCTCCTTCCCATCTGTATCCATGAGTTGTCCTGAAATTTTTTTGGGGCTTGAACTTAGGGCCTGAGCACTGTCCTTGGGCTTTCTCAAGGCTAGAGCTCTACCACTTAAGCCACAGCACCACTTCCAGCTTTTTCTATATATGTGGTACTGAGGAATGGAACCCTGGGTCTTAGTTCATGCTAGGCAAGCACTTTACCACTAGGCCAAACTCCCAGCCTACCCATGAGTTGTTTACCAGTGTCATTTTCTTCATTGATCAGTGATCTCCACTGCTGTACTTTTTTACCCTTTTCCCTGTTCTGTATCTTCCCCGTAATCACCTGAGGATGCATATGTGACTACACCATACATAAAGTAAAAAAGTCTATTAAGTAAATTAATTAAATAATTTAAAAACCCTCAGGCCTCAGGGTGTAGCTCAGTGTTAGAGTGTTAGGTTCTGAGTTCCAGTCTCACCACTAGGAGAATTTATACTTGAAAATCTTCTAACCAAGAAAAAAAAGAAAAAAAAACCCAAATATACTTAGGAAGAAAAAATAAAGTGATTTAATTCTTTATAAGCTCTTTCAGAAAGTGGATGATGAGAAAATTCTTCTAATTCAGTTTACAAAAGGAGCACTACCCTGGTACAAATGCATTGCAAAAATCTACAAACCATGAATTTAAGTGTGCAATCATCCTCAAAATTTTATACATAAGGTCCAGGACCCTGAGTGGCTCACCCTAGCTACGCAGAAGGCTGAGATCTGTGGACTGATATTTGAAGCCAGCCCAGGCAGGAAAGTCCATGGGGCTCTCGTCTTCAATAAACTACTCAGAAAACTCCAGAAGTAGTGCTGTGGCTCAAGTGATAGAGCACTAGGCTTGAGCACAAAGAGGCTCAGGGACAGCCCCTAGGTCCTAAGTTCAAGCCCCAGGACTGGCAACAACAACAACAAAATGTATGCATAAAGTTCAGGCATTATTAATATTTATATATGGACATGTACCATATATGAATTGTATATGTATATAATGTGGAATATAGTTCTGGAATATGTTATATACATCTGTAATAAATGTTTAATATATATGCATATATATGATAACCATGCCATGATTATCAGAGATATAAGGCTTTTTAATATTTAAAAATCAATTCAAATAGAATTCAAATAAAAGACAAATGTATGTGATTGGCTCAAGATCTTCAATAAATTCATCAATAATCTATAATAAATTTTTTCACTAAAATAGAAATTTCTGCTGGGTATTGGTAGCTCATACCTATGATCCTACCTGCTTAGGAGGCTGAGGTCTGAGAAGCACAATTCAAAGCAAGCCAAAGCAGGAAAGTCCCTGAGACTCTCACCAACAGTTAACTAGCAGAAGGCCAGTAGAATTGTAGCTCAAATGGGAGCATGCCAACTTTGAGCAAAAAAATACCAAGCAATAATGTGAAGTACTGGCACAAGAAGGAAGGAAGGGGGCTAAGAATGTGGCTTAGTGCTAGAGTGCTCATGCAGGAAGCCCTGAGTTAGATACTTCAGTACCATAGACACAGAAAAAGCTGGAAGTGGCAGTATGGTTCAAGTGGTAAAGTGCTAGCTTTGAGCAAAAGCAGCTAAGGGACAGTGCCCAGGCCCTGAGTTCAAGCCCATGACTGGCCAGAAAAGAAAAAGGGAGGGAGAGGGAGAGAAAGGGAGGAGAGAGAGCAAAAATGAAAGGAAGATTATTTACTGGATAAATAAAATCAAAGAAAAATATACACCACATATTCAGTGGTGATCAATGTCCTGTGTAAATTCGGGAATAAGGCAGTTTGTCTGCTCTTAAAAATGTTTCTGCAAACATTTAATCAGCTAGTGCAATAAGGAAGAAAAAGAAAGAGGAATGCAGATTATCATCAAATAGTAAAATTCTATTCACAAAAGATATGATTAAGGAAACATCAGTTTTTAAAGGTCTTCAAAACTATTGGAAATAATAACTGAACTTATCAATGCCACAAAATGTAAAGCCAATATATGAAATATTCATTGTATTTTATATATTATGATAACTATTCAATCGAATTTCAAAAAACCTTTTAGAATACTATGAAAAAAAGCACTTAGCAATTAGATTAATAAAATATAAGCAAGAATTCCATAGTGAAAACTGAGAAAAATTAAAGATCAGTATAATATTAGAAATGTTTATTGGAAGGACCTACATTGTTGTGTTATTGGTTCTGATCAACTGAATCAACCCAAGTCTGATAAAAAGAAAAACAATGAGACTTATTTAATAGAAACTGACTACCTAGTTCTAAAATATACTTGGTGAAATATGTAATAATATGCTTTTGTTTTTAGTGTTATATGTATTTAATCTTAAGGCCTTACAATTGTGAGGCAGGCACTCTACCAGGTAAGCCATGCATGTTCCCTTTTGATTTTAATGGTTTTTGAAATAGAGTCTCATGTCTTTGCTAGGCCATCCTGGATTGTAAATCTTCCATTTATGCCTCCTATTATGGGGATAACAAATGTATACCACTACATTTTCCTCATTGTTTGAGATGCAGAGAAGGAAGTCTTATTTTTTTTTTTGATCTTTCCAGTTGTCACTTCCTATTCTTCTTAAGTAATTGGAATTAAAGGGATGAGTCTGCAAGTGTCTGTGTTTATTTGAAAATACAAAGAATAACCAAACTTGTTTTGAAAAAGTAGAAAATGGAAACAGGTAGTTTATCTTGTGTGGTTGTTGTTCTTAATGTACATACGTTATTTCTCTTTTTCCCTTATGGTTAACCTCATGTAGTTACTGTAACTGACTTTGTTACCTGGTATATTGTATGTACATTTATTTGTTTATTTGAAATAAGAGAAGGGAATGGGGAAAAACAAGATGATTGGGAGGGGAAGTGAGGAGGCAAATGGAGACAAAAACGTGAGAAGGGATATCAATGTATGAGAAGTAATGTACCTGCTACCTGACAAATGTAACTTTAACCCCTCTATCCCTTATCCCGACAATAAAATTTAAAAAAAGAAAAAGTAGAAATAATTGCCTTCTAGGACCTTTCCTGATTCTATTAATATCTTACAGGATGCTATGATGACTTAGATAATGTATTAAGCATAGAAAATGTACCAAAAATTTCAAAGATGGTGCCACATATATAGTCAACTGATTGATATCAATAGTACCAAGAAAACTCATGATTACGTCCAGATATCTAGAGAAAAAAATAAAAGCAAAATAAGTACCAAATCCAAACTTTTGTCTTACACATCACGTACACACAACAACACACACAAAGACACACAAATAGTTGAAGATGTAAGATTTCTGAAAGCAAATATAGAACATTTTTGTATATTGTGTATGCCAGATTTTTAGAGCATATATAAAACTAAAAGTAAAGGAAAAATGATGAAGAGTTATTTCCTAAGCTACTTACTCTTTCTAGATGAATATAAGAACTGGATTCTAATGTAAAATTAAAAAGATTTATCACTTATTAAGTATACAAATTTTAAAGCGAGACAGAATCTCATAAAATACCGGGTCTGACTTCTTATTTTATATATGAATGAGCTAAAACCAAAAGATTCAGATTCATTCCCATTATTAATGGCAGCACCACAGATTCTTTTTAGGTTCTGACTGCTTAGCACAGCCTGCATTACAGAATGGTAGCTCACTAACTACTCAGTGAATGTGCATGGATGACTTCCAAATATCTATTTAACATAAAAATGTCCCAAAGTACTGTTATAATTATACTTACTATTTTAAACTTAGAAGTAATATAATTTTAGTTTAGTTTAGTCTACTGGAGGAAAAGAAAATGACATCCAAAAATGTGTACCTCAATAGCCAATTCTGTCATTATTTTCATCAAGTAACAAAGACCAGACCACCACGACTTCATGCTTTTTTTTTTCTTTTTACAGTCGTGGGGCTTGAACTACGGATCTGGGCATCATCCCTGACCTCTTCAGCTCAAGGTGCTCTATCATATGGCCACAGTGCCACTTCCAGTTTTTTGGTGATTAACTGGAGATAAGAGTCTCACGGTCTTTTATGCCCAGGCTGACTTTGAACCATGGTCCTCAGTCTCAGGCTTCTGAGTAGCTAGGATTACAGGTGTGAGCCACCGGCGCCTGGCTCAACTCTTTATAAAGTGTATGTGGGATATGTGGTATCACACATGGAAACACCATTGCTGCTTAGCTGACTGCCTTACGTGAACTCTTCCATTTCTTCCTACTGGTGACTTTAACACAAGACTGCCACATCTGGAAAAAGAACTCAACAGAGAAACTTCAGAACAGAACAACTGCATAGACCACTAGACCTAACAGATATCAACAGAATATTCCACCCAGAGACACCAGATTATTTATTCTTCTCAGAATCACATGGAACATTTCACTACTTTATTTAAGTAAGTATAATTCTTCTGTATATGAACTTCCTGCTCGCTGACAATAAAATTGAATTAAAAATATACACACAGGGGCTAGCAATGTGTCCTAGTGCAAGAGTGGTTGCCTAGCATGCACAAAGACCTAAATTTGATTCCTTTGTACCACATAAACTTAAAAAGCCAGAAGGGGTGCTGTGAATGAACTGGTAGTACAGGAGCCTTACAAAAGCTCAAAACCATGACTTCAAGGACTGGCCAAGAACCACACACACATAGTGCCTTATCACAGAAAGAAATCTGTACACCCATTTCTTTAATGAACATTGATTCTGAAGTTCTCAAATTCTGGGCACCTGAATTCAACAACTCATAAGAAAATCATACATTATGATCAAAAAACATTGGTTCTGGGCACCCAAAATGGTTCAACGTAAGAAACACATGAATAACATAATAGATGAAAAAATAAAATAAACAACAGCCTTTGACAAGATAGATCCTGAAGCCCTTTATTAAAACATCTGGAGAGGGGTTGGGAGTTTGTCCTAGTGGTAGAATGCTTGCCTAGCATGCACTAATACCCAGGATTTGATTCCTTGGCACCACATACATAGAAAAAGCCAGAAGTGGTGCTGTGGCTCCAATTGTAGAGCTCTAGCCTTGAGAAAACCCAAGGACAGTCCTCGGGCCCTGAGTTTAAGCCCCAGGACTAGCGAAAAAAAATCTAGAAAAAAAGCCCTGGAGAAGCTAGGAATCTATGGAACATTCCTCAATATAGTGCAATGTATGTATGAGAAACCCACAGCCAGCATGATACTTAATGATGAAAATAAAAGCCATCTCTGCTAAAATCAGGAACAAGATAAGGACGATGAATCTCTCCATTCCTCTTAAGTCTACTATTGGAATTTCTAGCCAGAGCACTAAGGGAAGAAGCAGCCATAAAGTGGATAAAAATACAAAAAGGAGAAGTAATTTGCTCCACTTTTGCAGATGATATGACTGAGGATTTAAAGAACCCCAAAGACTCCTCTCCAAATTACATGGGCTCATCTGAAACTTTGACAAGAGAGCAGTGTATAAAATTAATCAACACTCCCAGCAGAGGATCACAGCAGCTCAAAAGCTATGTATATATACAGCCATATTGAATGAGGCTTCCCAAAATGAACTCCAGAATATGGAAACAAAAGATTTGTCTTTCTACTTGTTTCTCTTAATGTACTATGTGTCTTTTCTTTTTTTCCCCTTTTGGTTTATCTCAAGTTGTTATTGTATCTGTCTTTGGTACCTAGTACATTGTGTATGTTTATTTGTTTGTTTGAAATAGGGAAGTGAAGGGTAAAAAGAAGATGACTGCCAGGAGGTGCGGGAGGGAAAATGGAAGACAAACATGGGAAGGGGTATCAATGTTCAAGAACTAATGTACCCACTACCTGATAAATGTAACCCCTCTATACATTACCCTGACAATAAACTACAATTTAAAAATAAAGAAAGAAATTAATATACAAAAGTTAGTAGCTTTTTCTGTATGCAAATAACGAGACAAAAGAAGCTGAAATCAGGAAACCCTTGTGGTAGCCTCAAAAATTAATGTTGATAATAATAATAAAAGGTGGTGGCAGAGGCACACACCTATAATCCAAACCACTCAGGAGGCTGAGATCTGAGGATCATGGTTTAAAGCCACTTCAGGTACTAAGGTCCATGAAACTTATTGCCAATAAGCCACCAGAAAGCTGGAAGTGGCCCTGTGGCTCAAGATGTAGGGCAATAGCCTTGAAGTGAAGAGCTCAGTCACAACACCCAGGCCCAGAGTTCAAGCCCTATGACCAACAAACAAAATAAATAAATAAATAAATAAATAAATAAATAAATAAATAAATAAAGTAGAATAGAATATTAGAAATTTACCGAAGTTGTAAAGCACATCTATGATGAAAACTTTCAAAACCTGAAAAAAGAAATTAAAGCAGATTCAAGGAAGTTGAAAAAGCCTTACATGCTCTTGAATTGGGAAAAATTAAAATTGTGAAAGTGACAGTACTTCCTGCCCAACATGTTCTATGAGTCAACATAATGCCCATCAAAATCTCAAGAATATCCTTCCATGATATAGAATAAGCAATCCAAAAGTTAATGTGGAAGAACAGAGGACTCAGAATAGCAGAAACAATCCTTAGCAGGACAGAGCTGGAAGAATATCAATACTAACTTCAAAAGTCAATAGGAAGGCTGTGGTTATAAAAAGAACTTGGTACCGGCCCATGAACAGGCCGGAGGAGTAACAGTAAGAATAAAAGAGCCAGAAATGAACCCACAGATGTATGGTCACTAAACTTTTCAAAGGGAGCAAAAAAACCCATAGGATTGAAAAGAGACAGCCTCTTCAACGAATAATAGTGGCAGAATCGGTTATATATGTGCAGAAGTTAAATCTACAATTTCCCTCATTTATAATAACAAAATTATGTCTAGGGTATTCTTAATAGAGATCACAGTGGCTCAATAGCTATGTACATATGATGATATAAAATGATGCAGACCAAAATGAAATCTAAGAAAAGGAAACAAGAGGGGTTTTATTGTAATTTGTGCAGGTATTTCTTTTCTTTTTTAATTTTCATTTCTTTCCTTTGGTTTATTCCCTGTTGTCACTTTATTTATTTCTATTCCTTTTGCCATGTAAAAAGGTTTATCAATTATGGAAGGCAAAGGAATCTCAGAAACAGTGGGACAAAGAGTGAACCAATTCCACAGTGAAAGTCACTGGACACTGTTTTAGAAATGAACTTGACACTTGGGGTTAGGGGAGACAGGGCACAAGGGGAAAAACTGAGGGAAGGGCTAACAATGTTAAAAAAGTAATGTACTCATTGCCTTACTGACATAGATGTAACCCCTATGTTCAGCACGTTTACAATAAAATATACATTATAAGAATAGAATTCCAGCCGTGTCGGGTACATTCTACAAAAGTTCTCCTAAATTCAGTCACACAATAAAATGAATTTATGGATTACTACTTGATGAAAGTTATTCAAGCAAGATAGTACTAATCTGCTCAACTATGATTGGAAACTTTTCAACTTATACTTCAAAAAGTACCCTTTATTTTATCACAAATATACTTGTTAAATACCATTTATAGAAACTGCTTATCACATTATCAATTAATATTTTAGTCTATGCTAATAACCTAAAAATATTTATCTCCAACAACTCAAATAACTTATTAAGGAAAGCATTTCAAACAAATTCATTGGATGCTAGTTTATAGAATCCTAAGATTATCACACATGTTCACATAATGGAAATTCTATTCTATTCATCATTTTCTCTTTTTCTGTTTCATATTATTAATATGATGATTGATTAAATATCTGATATCCAAGTATGGATTTCTTTTCATTGATTCTTGTGGAACTATAGCAATGTTTTAGGGAAAATGTATTAATGTTGCCTTTTGGGTGGTATGATTTAGCACATGAAAATGTATTCTTATGTTTGCAATATCCTCAGTATGTTTATCAAATTAGGAGAAAATATTTGCCTCTAATGATCTTATTCTTCATATTCCTTCCTGGTATTAAAGAATCCTCATTTCTGTGACATATTTGATGAGGGTATTAGGAGACTACTTGGCTTTAGTCTCTTGTATAATATTTGAATCATTCTTGAAGGTGGGCCAATAGGATTCACCTGTCCTTGATCTTCTGTGCTCAAGTCTTGTGCTCTGCCACTGAGCCACAGCTCCACTTTCAAAGTTTTAGTGGTTAATTGGAGATGAGAACACCCTGCACTTTCCTGCTCAGGCTGAGGCAATCCAATTGCATCATCCCAAATGGCTTTCAGGCCAAGTTTCCTGACAAAGATGATGAACAACAAAATCATCCAAGCTAACTCTGTCTCTGGGGCCTCACTCTCTGTGGTCTTGGATGAACTCATAACACCTGAGGTTCCAATCCACAAACATGTTTTCTAGCTCATGTTTTCTCCTGGATGAAGGCCACAGATGTAGAACCCCAGGAAATAGTTTTGCACATAACTTCGGGAGACCAATAACTGGCTTTGATAAAAGTTAGGCTATAGTACCAATCTCTATCAATAAAAAGACACTTATACACATGGAAGGAGATATCTGAATATACATACCTGAAACTCTGGGCCTCACTCCCAGTCAGACTTGCAGCTTAGCAGATGCTTCAGAGATGTGCCCTGTGATTTTAATACTCCTTCTCCTCCAGCTTCCCCACCTTGTCAGGTCCTTGGCTGGCACCAGCTGCTTTTCTACCCTGAAGAACAAAGCACACATGGATGGAGATGTGATGGTTGCTGGGTTTTTCCCTCTCTACACTTTGGGAACAGAACGTGGTAACAGCGATGCTTCCAGTCAAGAAGAGCACAAGCTGTAAGTAACTCATCATTTTCTTCCCTTTTCCTGTTTTGTTCTGAGCATGGTCAAGGGCTGAGGGAAATCTGAGTGCACACATCAATGTTCTCTGTCTCCTCTATACTGACCTCCATTCTTATTGCACCAGGAACAGCTCAGTTTCATTATTTTGTCTTACATCTACTGTGCAGTGATTTTCTGCATGCTACAAGGACAGGACACCCATTTCCTTCCCTGCAGCTTCTTCTCACCAGGTTGGTAAATTCTTCACCTTACTCCAGCATCCCTGTATCTCCTGCATTGCAGCTGTCACTGCTGAAAATGAAGTGACATTCTTAAAAATCAACCTGAGTCACTGCCTCTTGTTCTGATCTAAAAGGCTGCAGCCACATTCTCTTCACCCCTAGACCAAGTGTCAGAATTTTTTTTTTTACGAGCAGCAATACTTTCAGGACATTGATAATGTTTCTTATTGAATGCTTGTGGATCATTCTATATTCTTACTATTCATTAGATTTAAATCTGAGGAGCAAGGTTTGAAACTAGCTAAGGTAGGAAAAAATCAGTGTGCATCTTATGTAAAATAATATTTAGGAACATGAACTCACTGAAAGGGAAAGAAGAGATTTTTTTTCTTTGATGGTGTTTCTTTTTTCCTTTCCTTACTGTTCATTCATGTGTCTTTAGGAGGTAAAGGGTGCAGAGAAATTGTGGGACAAAGGATGAATAAATGTAGCAGCAGTAATCACTGAACAATATATTTAAAATGAACTGTATACTTGTGGGTAGGGATGTGTGAAAAAATAGAGAAAGCAAGGGAAGGAGTGATATTTTTCAAAAAGAAAAGTATTCTTTTTGTTTGTCAGTCCTGGTCTTGTGCTCAGGGTCTGAAACTGTCCTTGGACTTTCTCAAGGCTAGAGCTCAGCACTTCTGGTTTTTTTCTATGTATGTGGTACCAAGGAATCAAACCCGGGTCTTCGTGCAGGCTAGGCAAGCACTCTACCACTAGGCCAAATTCCTGCCCTTGTTAATAACTTTTATGGATTGATTTCTTACCTGACTCTTTCCCCACAGCTCTGGATCAGTTCTAGTAGTTTTCAGGAGGAGATGTTGGGGATATTTACAGACAGGATCACATTATCTATAAAAAAGAGAGAGAGAGAAGAGAGAGTTTTTTGTTTTATTATAGGGATAATTATAGGAGTGCTTCAGTTACATTCATCAGGTAGTCGGTACATTACTTCTCAAACATTCATACCCCTTCTCATGTTCTTGTTCCAATTTCCCCCCAACCCCTCCCAATCATCTTGTTTCCCCCTTCACTTCCCTATTTCAAATAAACAAACAAACATATGCAATATACCAAGAAATAAAGTCAGGTGCAATAACCACATGAAATTAACCATATGGGGAAAAAGAGATAAGAAATAACTTCCCACAGTATATTAAGAACAACAATCAATGTATGTGAATTAATGCACCTTCTATCTGGCAAATATCATGTAACCCTTTTATTAATTACAATAAAAAGTATCAAAAAAATAAAATAAACATCTTGTTTCCATGTCCTTGAGTTCATTTTCTTTAGCCTCATCCTGTATGACCATATGTACATAGCTTTTGATCTATGGTGATCCTCTGCTAAGAGAGTCCTAGATGTGTACTAATTACTGCAAATGAGGGAAACCATGAAACCTATGTTCCTTTGGGTCTGGCTTACTTCACTTAATAGGATTTTTTCCAAGTCTTTCCATTTCCTTACTAATGGGGTAATGCCATTGTTTCTGATGGCAGCATAGAATTCCATGGTGTATAAGTACATCTTCTTGACCCAATCATCTACTCAAGGGCATCTGGGTTGATTCCATATCTTTGCTATGGTAAATAGTGCTGCAATGAACATCGCTGTACTAGTGGATTTAGTATGTCCTTGTTTCTGGGCATTTGGATAAATACTAAGGAGTGGAATTGCAGTGTCATAGGAGAGCTCTATGTTAAGTCAGAAAGAAAGAGTGTTAAATGTTCCTTCCCTACTTTGATTATCTAAATGACTTTCTCCTTGCCACTGCTCTTGCTAGGAATTCCAGTAATATGCTGAAGAGGAGTGGAGAGAGTGGACATCCTGATCATGTTGCTGATTTTGGGGGGAGATGACTTTAGACTGTCACTATTAAACATCATGCTGATTGTAGGTTTTTCATGTAGGTTTGTATATAATTATGTCATTTTGTCCTTGCTTCTGTTGATGGGTTGTAATATATTAATTAACTTACAGATGAAAACTGTGTTTGCATCCCTGGAATGAATACCATTTGATCCTTATGTAAGGTTTTCTCCACCAGTTGTTATGTTCCACTTCTCAGCATTTTGATGAGAAGAGATGCATCAGTGCTCATAAAGGAAATAGCTCTAATGTTCTCTTTTTCTCAATATGTCCTTCAGCAGTTGAAAGAAATGTATTTTTGGCTAATAGAATGAATTTGGTGGTATTTCCTCCCTTTGTATTTTATTAAAGAGTTTGAGAACTATTTGGTGATAATTCTCCCTTAAAAGTCTCCAAGAATTTGGCTGGACTTATTCACCATAGCTAAGATACAGAACCAACCCAGATGACCCTCAGAAGATGATTGGATCAAGAAAATGTGGTACTTATATACAATGGAAATCTATGCTGCCATCAGAAAGAATGACATTGCCCCATTTGTAAGAAAATGGAAAGACTTGGAAAAAATCATACTAAGTTAAGTAAGCCAGACCCAAAGGAAGATAGGTTTCTTGGTTTCCCTCATGTGCAGTAAGTAACACATATCCAGGATTCTCCTAGCAGAGGATCACAATAGTAAAGAGCTATGTACATGTGGCCATAAAGGATGAGGAGAAGCAAAATGAACTCTGGGATCTGGAATCAAAAGTTTAGTTTGTGTGTTTGCTGTTCTCAATCTACTATGTGAGGTTATTTCCCCCCCTCTTTCTCTCTCTCTCTTTCATTTTGTTACTCTCCTTATGGTTTATCTCATATTGTCATGTTGTCACTGTACCTGACTTTGGTACCTGATATATTGTACATACATTTATTTGTTTATTTGAAATCGGGGAGGAAGGTGAAAAGGAAGATGACTGAGAGGTATGTGGGGGAGGGAAAAATGGGAGAAAAACATCAGAAAGGATATCAGTGTTGGACAAGTGTTGTACCCACTACCTGAGAAATGTAACTGAAACCTCTCTTAACCTCACCCTAACAATATAATACAAGTAAAATAAGAAGAGTTTGGCTGTAAAAGGGACGTTTGTTATTGGCAATTTGATATCATGGCGTGTGATGTGTCTGTTTAACTGATTTATGCCTTCCTGACTCAGTTTGGGTATTGTTATTTTCTCTAGTAATATACCCATCTCTGTCAGACTAGTATATCATAATTGTTGTCACAGATGCTTATGCAGTATTCCCATTTAATATTCTCGAGTTTTGCTTGAGTCTGTGGTGATGTTTCCTATTTCATATGGATTTTTATTTGTTTGGGTGGCTTCCCTTTTTTTCTTAGTTATGTTGCTAAAGGCCTACCAATTTTTTTCAAAGAACCACCTTTTCATTTTGCATATTCTCTGCGTGGTTTTTTATTTAGTCTCTAATTCTTTTAATTTTCCTCTAATTTTAATTATTTCCTTACATGTACTGGTTTTGCTGTGTCTTGTTTCTGTTTTTCTATATGATGAACATATGTAATTCCATCATGCCTACATTGTTACTTTTTTCTTGGAAAGATTTTATTAGCACTGATTTTTACATCATATTCCAAATGCCATGTTTAACAAATAAGTATTCAAGAAGGAAAACTCTATATGTAATCACTGGTATATAGATTTTAGAACATAATTGAAGTTAAGCTGAGAGTTTGTATGTCATATTTACTTATCAATCTATATAACATTATATCTATAGAGTATATACCCCATCATAGATATTTATGTCTGTATAGTTGTGCTTATTGACAATGTCCATAAGCTTGGATACATGAATATAGAGTCATCACTCTTGTACTGTTTGGATCTAATATCCACATGTCAAAGAGACCATGCGCCTTTTGTTCCTTTTGTCTGGACTTATCTTGCTCAACATGATTTACTCTAGTTTCATCCACTTGCCAGAGACTGCTATTGTGTTATCTTGTTGGCTATGTAGAATTCCACTGTATATATGTACCACATTTGTTGAATCCACTTATCTGTATTGGGGCATCTGGGGTGCTTCCATCACTAGGCTATTGTGAATAGTGCAAAGATGAACATGGCTGAGCAGGTATCCTTATCATATCCTGGATTATGAATGAATGAAAGAAAGAAAGAAAGATAGAAGAAAAAAAGAAAGGTACTTTGATCACTTTTAGTCCTTAGTATTCATTCTCTTCAGCATCTTTTTACCGTGTGTTGACCTTGGCACTGAAATTCCCATGTATAGCTTGCTTACAATATTTCTTCCTCATCCAAGTTGGAGCCTCTCTCTCCAGGGTGAAGTTCTTTGACTTGGATGTATCTCTTTGATTTTGTTACAGGAATATGAGAGAAATTCAGCAGCTTGTGTTTGAGCTCTTCTTCTAGTTGATATTGCTGGAAGAGTTGTTGAATATGCTGGGTCTGCGAGGAGATCTTGCTATAGAATCTTCCTTACATGAACTTTTGCTTCTGAAGTTGCTCTTAAGTCGAACATTCATTAGTTAGATGACACATAACACATACCTGCTGATTTAAGTGAAGGACTAATTTTTCCACAGGTTGAGCTGGTTTTCCTCAGATAAAGGTAACAGCATGTCTGATGTCTTCTGAAATTCTAATCTATAATTAATGGACAACAACCTTTTGTTTGGTGAATTGGGCAGTAAGGAAAAGCAAGCTTTCTCTCAGCTTAAATAAGTTTTGAATCTCATGCAAGACATAATTTCCTTCAAGTCTGTACCTGACCCTATATACCAGCATAAGACACTACACTTTCATTCCATCCCAATGAGGGGAATGTTCTAGCAAATTTACTGGCAAAAAATAAATATTCATCCATGTCATGAGCTTTGATATACTCTTTCTCAGTGTCTATGTTCACTCACTATGCAGGGTTATCTTCAAGAACTACCAGTCGGTTTTGGCCTTGGCTTTTGCTATTGAGGAGATCAACAAAAATCCTGATCTTTTATATAACCTCTTTTTGGGATTTGATGTCTACAATGTTCACCATGCATATTGGGGCGTATTTAAGAATCACTTCATTTGGCTCTTTGGGAAATATACATTTCCAAACTACTCCTGTATGAGAGAGAGTAAGTCTATCGCAGCAATTACAGGACCATTAGGAATAATGTCTGCTGAGATTGGAACAGTGATGGAACTCTACAGGTTTCCACAGGTGAATGTTGGAGGGGTGGATGGATATAAAAAATCCAATTTGGGAATTATATTGATAGGAAGAGAATGAATTTATGAACCTATCAAATTTTGTGATATTAACAAGTAAGGACTCAAATATATTGGGATCTGTATATTACTTCTGTCTGGAAAGCAAGATGGAAACATTTGTCAGGCAAATGGATTATTCAAAAATTTTCTTCAACAGAAACAAGGAAATGGAAAATGACTTTCAAATGTCAAGATATGTTGAGTATGGTACTGGTGGCTGACAGGAGTAATCTTAGTTACTCAAGAGTCTTATCTCCAATTAAATAGCAAAACTCAAGAAGAGGATGTCTGGCTGAATGTGCAGAGCAGCGCTCTTGATGGAAAAAGCCAAGTATGTGCAGGAGGCTCTGAGTTTGTGCACTTGTACAGGCATGCACATATATATATACACACAATACACACAAGAATGCAAGATATGCTGTATAAAGTTATTTAGGCTGAGAAAAAGATAGAGGCAAGTATTCTATCACTATGAAAGTGAAATCTAAAACAGGAAAAATAGTTTGAATTGAAAAGGAAACATGCATGTAAGTATGTACATATAGACATGATCAATCTGACTGAAGTATGGTAAACATAGAGGTCAAACTTCATAGTGAAACCTTACTGATCTATAGACAATCTTCATAATGCACACCACAAAGCTGAATACACGCCAAAGGTAGATGTTAAGGAAAGTTTGAAGAGGAACAAGGGATGGATGCATGGGAAAAACAACACAACATTGTATGTACATATGTGAAAAATGGAATTGGGAAACTAGGGAGTGGGTGAGATTGATGTAGATGGGAGGAGTTGATGCAACTGAGAAAAATCAAAAGGCACTTTAGGGATAAGTTGATATATTATACAACTCTTAAAAATGAATCAAAAAATGGAATAAAAATTACCTCCCATCTACTTCAACTGGTTCTTAATACTTCAAGACTGAGACTGTGATGGATGGCAATCTTTTCATTTATAAAGCATACAATTCTCTTCCACTTTAGCTAACCTTTGGGCCTTTTGATCATGCCCTGAGTGACCATAACAAGTTTCCTGCTCTCTATCAGATGGCCAAGAAGGACACATCAATCGCTGCCGCCATGGTCTCCTTATTGCTCCACTTTAGCTGGACCTGGGTGGGGCTGCTGACCTCACAAGATGAGAATGGTTCGTGGATTATTTCTGAACTGAAAGAAGAGATGATCAAGAACAGAGTTTGTGTGGCCTATGAACTACTGATCTTAACCCAAAACTTGTCACATATATTCAATTTAATGGCAGTATATAATCAGATAAATAAGTCTTCAGCAAATGTCCTAATCATATATGGTGATAATGAGTCCCTACTAGCTCTGCTAATATGTATTGAGCAACATGTAATAAAAGGCAAAGTTTGTATCATGAACTCACAGTGGGATTTAACCATGAAAAGAAGCTATTTCATGCTAGGCTCATTGCATGTGCCTCTCATTTTTTCACACCATCATGCAGATGTTTCTGGATTCACAGATTTTGCCAAGGCAGCTAACCCTTCTAAATACCCTGAAGACTTTTTCCTTGCCAAGCTGTGGTTTCTCTCTTTTAATTGCTCAGCTTCTGAGTCTGACTGTGTGACATGGGACAGTTGTCCTCCTGACGCCTCCTTGGATTTGTTGCCAGGGCATATGTTTGACATGACCATGTCTGCAGACAGTTACACCATCTACAACACTGTGTATGCAGTGGCCCAGGCTCTCCATGAGATGCTGCTTCATCAAACAGAAGTTCAAACAACTGGAAAGAGAGAAGGGACAGTGTCTTTCACTGAACAGGTAATTTGTCTATGTTACAAGGTACACACTATATGCAAAGATACTTCCTAGATTGTGTCTCATCACTCTGTGAAAATAAATATTTGAGATGTTTTTCCAATTTCCAGAAAACTATTTTGTTTAAATGTGTGTGATACTACAAATCTGTGGTTATATCTTCTCACATGAAATAGAAGGTTTGTAAAAAGGATATAATGTCTACTCCTTTGCATAAATTCCTCCTTTTTTGCGTTTTTGGCCAGTCCTGGGGTGTGAAACAGAGCCTGGGTGCTGTTTCTGGGACTCTGTGCTCACGGATAGCACTGTACCCCTTGAGTCACAGCACTACTTCTGGCTATTTCTCAGTACTTTACTACAGACAAGAGTATCACATATGAACCTGGGCTGGATTTGAACTTCAAGTCTCAGATTTCAGCCTCCTGAATACCTAGGATTACAGGTGTGAATCACCCCCACACAGATTTTGAATTTGTTTACTTGCACATATTCTGCACATACTTATATCTAATGTTTTCAAATCTGTAAATTTAGCTTTTCCCTACATATCTTCAGCACTAGCAAAGGATGTCTTGATGAACAGAATTATACATGTCTTCTCCTTAATCTTTTCATGTCATCTAGTTGCATTCAACTTTGGTATTAAGAGTTTACCAGGTTCAATCTATAGATATTCGTGAAAATAGTGGTTGTTACAAACTGTAGCTAGACAACTCAGAATGGATTCATTCACTGGTATTCACTGGGCATTAGTTTCTCTTCAAAGAACGCCTTATAATTCCTTTCTTTATTTCTTTCATTTTCTCGTTGGAGTCATGTACAGAGGGGTTACAGTTACATTCATTAGGAAGTACATACATTACTTCTTAAACATTGTTATCCCTTCCCATGCCTTATAGTCCATTTCTGAGTAACCAGGATTCAAAACATTTTCATTTCCCCATAGATTTCCTTCTGGAATTCTTTATTAGATATCTGAACTATCCTTGAATTCTAAATCAGAAGTTAAGGGTAAACAGGAACCTACCTTCCTTCCTTTCTTCCTTTCTTCCTTTTTCTTCCTTCCTTCCTTCCTTCCTTCCTTCCTTTCTTCCTTCCTTCCTTTCTTTCTTTCTTTCTTTCTTTCTTTCTTTCTTTCTTTCTTTCTTTCTTTCTTTCTTTCTTTCTTTCCTTCTCTCCTTCTCTCCTTCTTTCTTTCTTCAGTTTTGGTGGCCCGTCAGTGGTGAGACTTGAACTCAGCCTGGGCACTGACCCTGAGCTCTTCAGCTTAAAGCTACTGTCGTACACCTTGGGACAAAGTGCCACTTCTGGTTCTCTTGTGGTTCATTGGAGGTAAGAGTCTCCTGATCTTTAGTGCCTGGACTGGCTTTTAATTGCAGACCTCAGATCTCAGCCTCATGAGTTACTAGGATTACAGGTGTGCAGGAGCTTTCCTTAGTTCAGGTTTTAAGCTTTCATTCTGGAATGTTCTTCACCATGATATTTTCCATCCATTTTAGCTGCATCCTTTTTTGAAGAATATCCAGTTTTACAATCCTGCCGGAGATCAAGTGATTTTGGATGAGAAAAAGAAATTAGAGCCATCTGGAATTTTCCTGAAGGTCTATCATATCTGAAGATATGATAGAGTGGGCCATAGGAACTACAGAGGTGCGTTGATCTAATCATAATGATTTTAAAGACATATATCTATATCTATCTATCTATCTATCTATCTATCTATCTATCTATCTATTTATCTTTACAAACATGTTCCTTTAAACTTATAGCTGGCTGAGTCCCAGCAACTTTCTCCTCTATCTCTAGATACTCAGAGAGATAAGAACTGAATACCATTGTCACCCAAAAGAGACACTTTTATGGGATTCTATTCTCCAATGAACCATCAAAAAATAGCTGAAAATAGAGCTGTGGGTCAAGTAGTAGATGCTAACCTTGAGAAAAACAACAACAAAAAAGCTGCCCAGACCTTGAAGTTCAACCCCAGGATTAGCAATGAAAGATTAAATGTGTTTCTAAATACTGATTTAGAGTATGGCCATAAAATATTCACTATATCTTTCTAGGAGGTTTCCTACACTGTGATCAAGTACCCGAGGATCCCTTTACGTGCTTGAAAGGTTTACTTTGTTCCCTTCTATGGAAGGTTCATTCCATGCTTAGTTGACCTCTGACTTAGGCACCTTTGGGGACAGGAAAAAATAGAAGGCAGCTCTGAGAAGATGCTCACTTCATGGCCACGGTTAAACTAAGAGGAAAATACGATGGGCCTGGGCTTCTCAAAATGCTATGAAAAGGAGGACTTCCTACGTACTATTCTCCACTTCACAGATGTGTAGTGATAACAGATAGTGACAGCAATATAAGAAATTCTATAGGGCTTTGCACTAGGACTGACTTCCTCACCATTATTTTCCACCTTTTAAAATTACCATACTAGTCAATATTTTAATAGGCTAGAAATCAAGGTTGTAATACATAAGCCTATGGTAATTGTGAGATAGGTAGTTTGTAACAGAATTCACATAGCTACACAGACTGCACATAGCTACATAAAAACATTAAGATTACTAATCCAATTCTTTCTAACATTGCATCTCTGGATTGTTAGCTCTGTAAACCTGCACAATTACTGACAAACCCTAATTTTCCCCAGACTCCTCACTCTGTTTGCAGTGAGAGTTGTGGTCTTGGATTCAGGAAATCTCCTCAGGAGGGAAAGGCTGCCTGTTGCTTTGATTGTACCTCTTGCCCACACAATGAGATTGCTAATGAGACAGGTAAAGCCATGACTTATGAAAAAATGATGCATTTCTTCCTAGTTTTCCTCAGTCCAACAAGTCAATGAAAAATTTGTACATTATAATTGCACAGCTTGTTTTCTTTCCCTCTGTTAGTAATTCAATATTGACAAGTGGTTCTATTGCTATTTGAAATGTGATACACCAAGGGCTTGAATTATCTATTTTAGTAATATTTTCTAGTCTATTTCAGGCAAAGTTACATTCAGAAATGCTTCTTATTTCTAATGGGTAAGACTTGCATTTTTTTATGGCCAGAGATATACAGCATTTCTTTATGTGTCTGTAAGCCATTCTTATTTCCTCTTCAGAGACGTCTGTAAGTCTATAGTCCACCTTTAAAAGAGATGGTTTCTTCATTGAGGGTGTGTTTTTGAGAGATTTAATTTTTTGAGCTCTGGCTATATTTTAGATATGAGGCCCTTCTCTGATGTATGGCTAGTGAAGCTGTTCCCCCATCAGGTGGGCTTTCTATTTATCTTTCTAGCCATGTCCTCAGCCTTTCACAAGATCAGCAGTTTAATGCAGTCCCATTTGTCCAAACTTCCTTTTATATCCTGTGTTTCTAGCCTTCGTTAAAAAAGTTTCAA